>NC_044563.1:112410599-112685599 GCF_007565055.1 Rhinopithecus roxellana
AGCCAAAACAGTAGAAATTACCCAAATGTCCATCAGCTGGTGAATAGATATATAAAACTGCATGTTCATACAGTGGAATATTATTCAGTCATTTTAAAAAATGAAGTTCTGATTCATGCTACAACATGAATCAGATAAGTCTTGGAAACATTATGCTATGTGAAAGAAACCAGTGCCAAAGGCCACATATTATGATTCCATTTGTATGAAATGTCCAGAATAGGCAAATAATTAGAGACAGAAAGTAGAGGAATGATTACCTAGTATTAGGAGAGCTGGGAAGTTGCTGCTAAGGGATACAGGGGCTTTTCGTGGTTCATGAAAATGTTCTAAAATTGACTGTGGTGAAGGTTGTATAACTCTGTGAATATGCTAAAAGCCATTGAATTGTGCACTTTAAATGAGTGAATTTATGGTATGTGAGTAATAAAAGTTGTTACAAACAAACAAACAAACAAAAACAAAACCACACTGACATGTTGAGGGGAAAGAAATTGGTCTAGAATCGGTGTAGTTGTCTAACTACGGTGAGTTTGAGTGAGCAATCTCTTTAAATTGCAGGATTGAGCAAGGCTTGGTTTGTGGCTTGCTGTGTTTGTGGCCATTGCTATCAGGCCTCAATGTGGTAGACCAAACTGAGGTGTCCACTAACACAAAAATCAACCACACACACATCCAGAAATGGTCTTCCCCTGGCCTTTTTGCAAATTGCATATTCCACCCTGGACAATGTTTTACAGCAACCAATCATTTTACAAAGTATATGGTAATGTTTCTACAAAACCATCTCATTTCTGGTGGTGGTGGTGGTGGTGATAGTGTGAAGGGAATGTAAATCATTTCCTCTTCCCAGAAGCATAACAAGTTATCTATGGCACCATCCTATCCCATGGATCCCGTTCATGATGGAGCCAGATTTTTAGACCCAATATGAGGCTGCCATATAAAGCACTCACAGCAAGAATGAAATTAATTGTCAGTATTGTGCATTTAGTATGTAAAAAGATGTAGTGTTCTGTTTCCAAATTAAAATCTTGACTGTGTATTTGTCATTGTTACTCTCCTCTGCCATCTTTCTGATTAAGTGATATTAATGTCAATAGATTAACTGATAGGGTACAAATGAGAGCTTTAGTTGTATTAACTACCAAAAAGAAATAATTTATTCTCTTATTTTAGGTCAATGCAATTTTTCCTTTAATTAGAAGATTTGTACTCTTGTCAATTATTAGGAAGGAAAGTGTTAATGGCTAAAATGAAACATAAATATAAAAACCTATAGTTGTACATATATATCTAATAATCATCTCCTACTTAAATGACTTCAATATTTCTAGCTCCCGGGAGAGGAACTGACAGGGAGAGAATGTGGATGTGACTCAGCTGCATAAACGTCATGTGAACCTTTGCAGGCTTCTTAACCTGGCAAGATTTAGTTTCCTGGCCTCTCAAATAAAGATCATAATTTTTGATCTGCCATCTTAAATGTGTCAATTGTTGCTTGCCCTGTCCAAACGCCCAGCTAGCCAGGGCCCCGTGATTTGTTAGTTTTTAAAGAGTGAAGCACTCAGACAACCAGGTTACCTCTTCCAGGAATTTGAACTGAGACAAGGATGTTGGCCATTGTGATTCTAAGACATATATAGGAAAAACCCAAGCTCTTTTTCCTGCTCTCACACAGCCAAAACCACTCAGCATAGAGCATGTCACCTCTGGTCACCAACAAGTGGGTGGGGATTGCTCTCCACCAGCAACCAATTCTTCAGCACATTTTCCAGCAGGCCAGGAGAATGTTCTCTGATTCCATTCAATTCTGACACTATCTACTATGAAGCAGACATTTCACAGTATCACAGTGGTGCATGGTCAAACTGAGAAGTGAGGATTGCTGCCTTGTATGAAACAATAGAACAGTAGAAATTACCCAAATGTCCATCAGCTGGTGAATGGATATATAAAACTGCATGTTCGTACAGTGGAATATTATTCAGTCATTTTAAAAAACGAAGTTCTGATTCATGCTACAACATGAATCAGATAAGTCTTGGAAACATTATGCTATGTGAAAGAAACCAGTGCCAAAGGCCACATATTATGATTCCATTTGTATGAAACGTCCAGAATAGGCAAATAATTAGAGACAGAAATGAGAAAGATGGGGAAATGATCAAGAAAGAGAAAAACAAGAGCAGAAAGCCTTCGAGAAGTAGAGATAAGGGGGATCGTGTTGTCTATTGAGACACAGTAGCGCTGGATCTCAGCCTTCCTGGTTTCCTGAGGTCTCTAAATGTTTATACTGAGCTGAGCTTCACTTTGACTTAATTTGATTAAGTTTGAGTAAGTCTCTGTTTCTCAGGAAAAAAAAAGGTGGAGGGAGGCTACGATGCAGCCTTCCTGAAAGCATCTTCCTTGCTACCTTATATATAGAATTGGACGAAGGTCCAGATGACTTCCCCTGATTGAATGTGGGCAAGCAGCACTGCCTTTCTAATCTTTGTGTTGCTGAAATATTTGCTTAATTGAACAGAAATTGGTTAAAGCGTGTGAAGATGCTTTGAAAACTTTGAAGCACGCTGCTGATAGAGAGAAGGGATTATTAACAATCTGACTAAGATTTTATGAAATACCCATTAGTCATTTTTGTGTATCTGCCACAATGAATAAAGCCAAGAGAAATGGCTAACACGGAGAGAAATCGGGTGGATTTTCACTTCTTTATCTGAGCAATTTTAACTTCAGCCCTATCCTAAAGTGAAAGCAGAGCCTAAGAGTGTTCTCCTTAACCAGCAAGCAAGGCAGCTCCTGCCTGGAACCGACATTTAGGTCCCTGTAAACAGGAAGCACGTTTGTCCATTTTTGTAAATTTTCTAGCACAGAGCTGTCAGGGTCTAGGAAAAGACTAGATTGTTCATCACAGTGAAATTCCTGTCTTCTCTGCTGCAGATAGAGCTATAACATGAATTAAAGCATTAAGTTGACCAGTTGCACAGGTCTCCATTTCGTGCACATGGGAATTAAGACAATAACTAAATCCCCTGTTATTAAAGAAGTGCTTTGGTGGATGTTAAATTCTCTTGACTGATCTCCCACTTCACTGGTCACTCTAATTTACCTGTATAACCTCCGGGCTACCTATTAAAACGTGGAGAAAAAGAGAAGACACAACTATCCAAGGATTAAAGCAAGACAGGGAATGGAAGAAAAGGTGGACTATTCTCTTCACTGTGTGGCTATCTGCCATGTCCAAACTTGTAGCGGTTCTGTCTTCTGTGGGAGAAGAAATTCTAGATGGAGAAATATTTGGAAGAGGACCTACACATTCAAATGGGTGCCTAGGAGCCTAGAAGCTGACTGACCCTCCATTGGCCACCACCACCACCCTCATATTTTTCAAGACAAACACACCTGACAGCTAGGATAGGAAAGACAGACCACCTTTAAAATGTCTGCAGACAACCTCTCCCCATCTTTGATACAAGCTTCTGGGTTTTAATTGCTCCCCGAAAGTGAGAGTCATCCCAGGATCCTTTGGTGACATTTTCCAGTTTCCTGTCGGCTCCACTTATGAGAAACAAATGGGCTGGCTGGCCTCCCTCTAGATTGAGTTTTTCATGAAGTCATTACTTCTGTCACGGGGAGTATTTTCAAATTGAAAAATCTGAAACAATAAATGATGGTGAAGCAGTTAATAACTGTTAAGAAATCACATTTGGAAAATTGCATTTAAGCAATAACCTTTCTCCCTGTAATTAAATGACAGAAAGGTCCTGGTTTTAATTAAGTCAGCAATTTATAGTTATGAAGCTATACTTCACTATGCAGATTAGCAAATGATAGGTCACAGAACACCCTGAGTGCATTTTGAGTGGGCCTGATATGGTAATTACTCCACTGTTCAGTGGTGACCACATTGAACCGTATCTCTAGATGAAACAATTTTCTTTTCCTTGCTCCATGATGTATAACTAGGATGAGTAAATGTACCACGAGCACTGCCTTGCGCATCTTTAAATTAAAATGGATTTTAAATGAGGGGGGCATGAGCAGAGGGAGCATGGTTGAAGAACAGCACCGGGAGTGAATGGGCCGCTAGTCAATGCCTGAGAGCAGAGAATATATCATTGTTTTACAGGGCTTTCTATCTTGTGCCTGAGTATTTGCTGCAGATTTATGAGGAAGTAAAATGCTAATGTTAGTGTATTTATAAACATATGATCGGGGTTTCATCTATAATTTATTCACCAGCCCTACTCTTATCCTCCTTGGAAAGGAAAATGAAATGCTATGTTGGACAGCCAGAGGGGTCATTAATACTGTTTTCACATTTTATTTAACTAACCCCCGCTCATATTACACATTGATGATCACATTGTGAGATGTTTTTTGAAATGCTTATTGTGTCTTGTATCTGCCTCAGCCTCAGCTAGTCCAGAATTCTAGCAGTCACTAATTGACTTCAAATAGCCAAGTAGGAGTCCGCTAGTAGATGGTCCTGTGCATGTGTGTGTGTGTGTCTCAGGGGTCCTCGAGGGAAGAGAAAATCCAGTCCCTGAAAATCATGTCATTTTTCACTTCACGCTTAAAGTTTCATGAGCATCTGAACCCTAAAAGATGACTTGTTTTCAGGTCTTTGGTTTCTTCTCCAAACCCCTTATTTTCCTGCCGCTATCCATTAATGCATGTCTCCACCCAAACACATGGAGAGCGTTGGCTGCAGAGAAAGGTATTCAAGCATTGAGACAAGCATCCCAAGCTAAGCACAGCCCACATGGAAGAGGGGGCTAAGCACGAGAAGACCCCCTTATGTGATGCCAGTATTTCTCCTGGGCAGGAACCTTGACTGTTCTGTTTCTCAGCTCTGTGTTTTATACCCTTTGTTCCCCCTACTGCACACACAAGTAAAGACATGAAACGAAACAGATTTGATTTGAGCTCATCTGTAAATCACTCATTGTGTCATAACTAATAGTGACTCCCTGTTCCAGACAATCAGAAGCAAACCAAGATTCTCCTAAGTCAATAATTTCTCCTTAAAAAAAAAATAGTGAATCTTCTTATAGGGAAAAAAAGATACAAACTCACTTCTTATCCACCCTCCCTTAGGCATTTTGGAATTCTAAAAGAGGCTTAAAATTATTGTATTCTCAGAAAAATTACCAAGATTATAATTAAAAGGAAAAAATATGACCATAGCATTTTTAATGATTACGTCATGCATGTTTAATTCAAATGTAGCTACACGGATACTCCCAAGTCAGCCAGTCCGCTGGGACTGGTCTTAGAGATTTTTTCATCGGGAGCCCTCACCAGCGTATGGAGGGAAACACAGTGTTCTTCTCAATATCTCCCAGTGATTCTTGGAGTGACTCAGGTTTCCCACAGACATCTCCAATCTGAATGCCAGGTTTTGCTGAATCCTACAGCTTTTCTGCACTTTGCCTTCTGTGTCTACCACACCCTTTCTGTGGTGGGCCACTCCATTGGGCACAACCCCAATGGCTTTCATCCCCAGAATCCTCATGACCAAAGGCTCTGGAGCAGCAAGTGCTTCCTGAAGGTTTGAGACAATGACCTCACAGTTCAGCAAAAAAACTTAAAAGGAAACATTAGACATTATTCTTAAAAGCATTTCTTGGCCCAGCATGGTGGCTCACTCTTGTAATCCCAGGATTTTGGAGGCTGAGCCCAAGAGTTGGAGACCAGTGTGGGCAACATGGCAAAAACCCGTCTCTACAAAAAATACAAAAATTAACCCGGTATGGTGGCACACACCTGTAGTTTGAGCTACTACGGAGGATCAGGTGGGAGGATCCATTGAGCCCATGAGGTCAAGGTTGTAGTGAGCTGTGGTTGTGAGCCCTGTCTCCAAAAAAAAAAAAAGCAAAATAAAGCACTTCATGTGTTCTCACTACTGGAAAATTCTTAGAGGAGAGCCCACTTTCATTGCTGTGTTGATGACAATCTCCTTTTCTTTATTTGATCTCCTCCCAGCTCCCAGCTTCCTGTTTCTTGCTGGATTGAACACTCGGTCCTCTCTTTGTCCTCCTTTCCTTTCCATGTACTCCTGCTGTGCCCAGGGGACTTCATCCTCAAGACTTGCCTCCCTCTTCCTGAGAGGAATTCTGCTGTCATCGATGAAACTACCACGTTGGGTTTTCCGCCACCACACAGAAACAGTGAAGCAGTACACTGAAGGCCACTGCCCTCCACCAGGAAAGCCCCTGGCATCTTGGGGACGTGTGGTAGAGGCCAAGACACTCCCCAGCTCCCTTGGTTTTGACAGAACTTCTGAGATGCTCAGAGTCACTCACCATGGACTTCTTTGGAAAACAGGTCATCCTTCAGCTGTTATATTTCCTGTATCTCACATGGAAAGAAGTTATCTGCCCTCTGAGGTCAGATGTCTCCTTCGAGCCTCAGCCTGATACATGCATCGGGATTATGTCCGGTCCCTGGCCCCCAGTTTAGGATACCACTTGGAAAGAACCTCCAGGGAAAACAGGAAGGAAATGCTGGCCAGAATTTTTTTGGATTCACCCATAGGAGTGAGGGTCCTGCCAAAAGCCAGATCCCAGGACTGGGCCCCTGCTGGGCCATGGGGAGGGCAGTGTGGGACAGTGTGGCTGGAGACAAGGAGGCATCCTCACTGATCTGATGCAAAGACTTGGACACGTGGCTTCAGAAATGGGTCCTTTTTATTTAACAAATAAAACTGTATGTGTCAAATCTGGCTGGGGATAACATGTATTGGGGGAAAGCTTAGTGAAAAGTATTTTTGAAAACTGTTTCTTTTTAAATTTTATTTGCATTATAGTCTTGAAGATGTGTCACATCTGGATCACCTGCCCAATAGGGAAGATGTCGTGGGGGAATTTCCCAGTTAGGAGAGATGCAGCCTTAGGGACTCCTCTGCTTCCTCTCTGAAGATGTGATAAGTTTTCAACCAGAATTAAAATATAGAATCAATACAAACCAGTGAGTCCCAGGAGGAAGAGTTACCACTTGACTTTCTCACGTTTTCATCCATGTAGCTTCCTTTCATTGGTTGAGCACCTGCCATTTGCTATGTGCTATGCTGGGCAACGGGGATCTGAGAAGGGGTAAAAACCAATGCGCAGGAAGGAATCTCTTCTTCTGCCCCGGTATTGGGAGCAGAGTCAGGAGAAAGTAGAGAGTCATAGACACAGAAACAAATAATGATAATATTGTAGCAAAGGACTTCAAGGCAAGGCTTGGCGTCAGACCATGTGGTATCAAACTCTACCTCCAGCACTTATTGGCTGTATGATTTTTCCAAAAAATGCATGACTTTAGAAAAGTCATTTAACCATGCCTTGCTTCATTTTCCTCATCATTAAAACAGGGATGACAAAAATATCTATCTCATAGGGTCATTAGGGAGACAATAAAATAATATATGCAAAATGTATGGTGTACAACAAGTATCCAAATGTTAGATAACAGTGTGTGGGTCACATAGCAATAGAGAGATGCACAAAACATCATATGAGAGCACAAAGGAGGTGGGGTGGGCATCTAAGTCAGCTGGGAGGAATCAGGGAAGGCCTTTTAGAGACATTTCTCTAACTCTTGATCAGTTGGCTGTTCACATAGTGCATTCCATTAAGCAGTGGTGGGTTAAGGAAACGTGAACACATTTGAGTTTTACCAGGTCACTAGGATTCTGATCCTGAGTGACCAGCAAATTTTGACTCGCTTGTTCTTTATTGGCAATGATTGATATCAAGGTTATTATCTTGGGCAAGGGAAAGCAAATTTCTTGGTGCTGGTTGAGGGCAAAAAACCATCATCAGTGCTTCTTCTCATTACTACATCAAAGGCACTGATTCCTAAAGCCTCCTCCAATGCTGAATTCCATGGTTCCGCCAAGTGGAGAAATGCTGAGTCTTCGAGGCCACAAAACCTATCTTTTGTTCATGGGTTCCTGTCCTGTGTATTGCTATAGGAACTCTCCCAAAAGAGTTGCGAAGCCAAGAGAAGTTTAACTTCCTGATCTTCTTGAATACTCCAGTGAATTATTATCAAGTGGAAATGCATGTAATTAAGGTGGGTGGAAGGCAGGAATTGAATTATGATAAAACTCATGCCTGCTGATGTGTTTGATGACAGAGGAGGAAATCATAAAGGGAAAGATGATGAATTTCTGTCTTTTCTCTAGGAATAACTGACTTAGAATCAATGTAATGAAAAATTGTCAAGTGAACACAGAATGGCACAGGAGAAGGATAAGTTTCTGACGGAAATATATTAGCTCACAGCAGAACCACACTTTCAATTTTGATCTCTGGGGGGGAATCATCACCAAAAATACATTATTTGGTGAACAACTATGATCATGTCACTTTCCTACTGAAACGCTCTCAGTAACTTCCCATTTCCTACCAGATAAAGTTCAAATTCCTCAGCATGACATTCAGGGGTTGTCATAACTCACCTCAAACCCTTTTAACCAATCTTATCTCCTGTTCTCCCTAATGTGCACAAATGAACGTGTGTGTGCACACATGCACACACACATACACATGCCACACCCTAGATCATGTCAGACCAACTACATTACTCACTCTTTCTTAAATATGCTGTTATGCTTGCTCATGCCAGAATGTCCCTTCACAATCCCAGTTAGATTCCCACCCCACCTAAGGCCCACTTCAAATACCATTTCTTCCATCAAACCTTTGCAAAATTAGAATTAATCTCTCTCCCCTCATTACCCCCATGGATTCTCTGTAGGTGGTAATTAACAATGCTTGTAGTGTACCAATATGCCTGTATTACTATTTTCACTGGTGGATTTTTTTCCTCATTATTTTTCAAACTCTTTGAGAGCAGGAGCCATGTCTTATTTATTTTTGTAACGTTCACAGAGCCTGGCACAATGCTTAGCATGATATTAGCTTTTAAAATAAGTTCCCTTTTTGCTTTGGTTGACAGGAAGCTCAGAACTAAGTTTTTGAGCTCAGAGAAGCTCTTCATTTGGATTTTCTGGGACAATGATTGCCCACCTTCCTTATTTGATTCTTGTCCTTGAATTCTTTTTTATCGTTCTATTGTTTTGGGGCTTCTATTTATTTATTTATTTGTATTTTTATTTATTTATTTATTTTTTTGAGACTGAGTCTTGCTCTGTCGCCCAGGCTGGAGTGCAGTGGCACAATCTCGGCTCACTGCAAGCTCCGCCTCCCGGGTTCAAGCCATTCTCCTGCCTCAGTCTCCCGAGTAGCTGGGACTACAGGCGCCCGCCACCACGCCCAGCTAATGTTTTGTATTTTTAGTAGACATGGGGTTTCACCGTGTTAGCCAGGATGGCCTCAATCTCCTGACCTCGTGATCCGCCCACCTCGGCCTCCTAAAGTGTTGGGATTACAGGTGTGAGCCACTGCACCTGCCGAGGGGCTTTTGTTATAAGCTACCCCAAATCTATTTTGGAAGTGGGCAAGTAGAAATAATATACAGCTTGAAATGGAGTCAATACTATATGATTAAGTTAAATGTAGACAGAAGTTATCAAATATTATCATTGTCCAGTGGGCAGACTAGGGAGACAGAAAAAAATGAAAATCAAATCAAATAAAGATAATAATATCTTTATTGAGACTTGCAACCCCTTGCAGTTACTTTACATTTTATCTTCCTAAAAATTCTGTGAGAAATGTTTGAGATAGAAATCTTTTTTAACCTTCATTTTAGCTGTGAGCAGATTGCGGTTCTGAGAGGCTGTCTTTCTCCAGGTCACACAGTCAGAAACAGAGCTATGTGTAGCTCTTTGAAGATCTTTCTAAGAATCTCTTATTGTAAATACCAACCCAGAAACCTTCAACCATAACTAGAAGTCAAGGAGTCAGATGGGCTTTGGGGAGGATTTCATCCAGTGGCATCTACCTCCTGTGATTCTCTTGAATCCACTCTCCTCCATGTGTCGGCCTCTGTGTGTCTGGTAGGAGCATAGTAGCAATCTTTCTGGGCCTCAAAAGAAGGAAGAGTCCCTTCTGGGGGCTCTCTCAGAGCAAGATCACTCCTGGAAACCCCTAGCAAACCATCTTTGCATTCTACTGACCCAAATGGATCATACAACCATTCCTGAACCAATCACTGGCAAAAGGGTGGAGTTAGCCTCAGCCAATCAGACCTACCTGGGAGTGGAGTCAGTTTCTCTGAATCACAGGGATGGCAGAGGAGGTGGAGAGGAGGGTAACAGGGGATGGGAAAAAGTATTACTTGATCAAAATAGGAGTATTGTGGTTCTGTTAGTACTGTCTGCTAAATAAACACAGCCTCACTTTCCTGCTGTCTCACGAGGCTATGCCTGAGACACTTCCTCCCACTACAGCTCTTCTTAGTTCAATGTATTTTCTTTCCTCCTTTCTTTCCCCTCTACCTTCCCTCTCCCTCTTTATTTATTTCTTCCTTTCATTTATTCATCAAATATACTTTGCAGCTGGGAGTGGTGGCTCATGCCTGTAATCCTAGCACCTTGCAAGGCCAAAGCAGGTGGATTGCCTGAGCTCAGGGATTTGAGACCGGCCTGGGAAACATGGTGAAACCCTGTCTCTATTAAAATACAAAAAAAATTAGCTGGGCTTGGTGGTGCGTGCCTGTAATCCCAGCTACTTGGGAGGCTGAGGCACAAGAATTCCTTGAACCCGGGAGGCAGAGGTTGCAGTGAGTAGAGATCCCACCAGTGCACTCCAGCCTGGGTGACAAAGTGAAACTGTTGAAAAAAGGAAAGAAAGAAAGAAAGAAGAAAGAAAGAAAGAAGAAAGAAAGAAAGAAAGAAAAGAAAGAAAGAAGGAAGGAAGGAAAGAAGAATGAAGGAAGGAAGGAAGGAGGAGGAAGGAAGGAACGAGGACGTCCCTACTGCCTCAGAATAGCTTCCCTTGCTTTCTAGGGAGGAGGGAGGGGGGGAGGGAGGAGGCTTCCGAAGGAAGGAAGGAAGGAAGAAGAAGAAGGAAGGAAGGAGGAGGAGAGGAAAGGAGGACTTCTTTCTTGAGGGAGGGGAGGGGGGTTCTTTTCTCTTCCTTCCGGCTTCCTCCTTCCTTTCCTTCCCTTCCTTCTTGCCTTAAGGAAGGAAGGAATTTCTTTGCACCAGATGCTGTGCTGGATACTGGAGGTACCTTGGTGGTCAAGATGCCACTCTCCTTCACGTGGGATACTCTCTTCTGACTTATGTAGGCCAGTGTCCTGCAAATTCAGAGAGAACCCCCCGTCAGGTGTCCTGTAGAGAGGATCATCAGACAGGAGGACACGGGGCAGTCTTGAGAGTTACGAGACTAATCAGGAAGTTTGTTTCATTTAAAGGAGAGAGCAGTGAGGCAAGGAAGACTGATTTTTGTCCACCCAGAACCGAAACACCACATTAAAATGTCTCCTAGCACTGAGAGAGGTTTGTCCATTAAATTTAATTAAGCTTTCTTTAGAATCACATGTCTCGGGAGATCTATGACGCCCAGGGGACAAAGCATTTGCTTTTGCCAGCCTTTGCCTTGCTCTTTGCATCATTCTTTCTGACCAGAAAACCCCCATGCCTCTTTTGTTTAGCAGAGTGTTCACATTTAGTGGCCAAATACAGGCATGTAGATTGGAGAAATTCTTCCTGCGGGATCCTCCTGCAGTTTCTGGTTTCCACAGCCTCTCCAGTGAGAGCTTGGAGGTTCAGGTGCTTCATTTTCTCTCTTAAAATGCCTTTGACATGGATTTGTGTTGTTTCAAGAACAGCTTTGCTGCATCTCTGAGATTCTTGTATCTCTCAAGCAGCTCAAACATTCTGGAAGCTGTGATTCCTCCAAAGGGACCAGCTGGGAGAGGCATGTGCCCACGCCAGCCTCAGTGTGGGTGTGAATTCCTCAGTTCCAAAAAAGAGCAATTCTGTCTGATGGGCTGTTTGTGCCAAAGCTTACCCTGGCAACTTTCTTGGTATTGAAACCCTGGCATGCGGTGGGGGAAATATTTCAGTGTGTTTCCCAGCCTTGGGGACCTGTTCCCGTCCTCCTTTGCTTGGAGGAATATGCCACTCAGAGCTGCCACATTAATGCTGCTACTGAAGCCAGCCACTGACACCCCAAGTGACAGCTTAACACATGCACACACACACTCTTTTTTCATCCCCAAAATCACAATGCAGAGAGTTGAAAAGGCGGGTGCTCCAATTCACAACTGCCATTTTCCCAAGGGTGCTTCCCAAAATGTTAATAGGTACTGCAAGGGCCTAAGAGGAGACCCTGTGCTCAAATGTGCCTAAGAAATCACTGGCTCAAACAAAAATAAACAGGCTATTGCAGGGCTTCTCCAAGACTGTATTGGGTTAATTTGCACTGTGAAGCGCTAGGGGGTATGAGAGGAGAATAACTATAGTTATTTGTGTTTTCCAAACTAATTTGACTGTAGAACCTTTTTTCTTTTTGTTTTTGTTTGTTTTTGAGACAGGGTCTCGCTCTGTTACCCAGGATGCAGTGCAGTGGCACGATCACAGCACACTGCAGCCTCAACCTCCCAGGCTCAATTGATCCGCCCACCTGAACCTCCCTATTAGCTGAGACTACAGGCACATGTTATCCTGCCCACCTAATTCTTTTATTTTTAATTTTGTAGAGACAGGGTCTCACTAGGTTGCCCAGGCTGGTCTGAAACTCCTGTGCTCAAGCAATCTTCCCACCTTGGCCTCCCAAAGTACTGGGATCACAGGTGTGAGCCACCATATCTGGCCCCTTTTTTCTTGAATGTTACCTGGGACTGATATTCAAGGGAACATCCTTTTCAAACACACAAACCCTCCTTGATGTCTGCTCACTCTTCCTTCTACTATGAAAATACTCTGTTTTTAGTGTTTCTCATTGCTTCTGCAACTCATTTTTGGGGATTCCTGGCCAACTGGTAGGCTGGATTCTCCCAAAGACTTCTTTGCAAAAGACATGAGTGACTTCCTAGGAGAGATTGCATTGCAGGGAAGAAGGAATGAAATAGACAAGTTGGACCCAGAGGCAAAGCCTTGGTTATCAGAAAAAAAAAAAAAGATGCAATATAAAGCATGGAGGTATCTCTTGACTGGTTTTGTCTTCTGTGCCCCATTGAATACATGCCTTAGAACCCAGGAGAAGAGCAGGGCTAGAAGTAACTCTTGAGCCCTAATGCATGCCAGAGAAGCATTCTGGCATGCATTAGGCTCAAGCAGCCCTGCTGTGGGGACCCCTAGTAGAATTTAACACAAAAGAGGGATAGGAGCTTTCTCTCCTATCTTGAACAGAACTCTATAACTCTGGTCTGTGCCTCAACTGAGTTAGAATGCCTATGGGGAGGGAGCAGTACCCAGTGGAAGGAGTTGGGAGCAGGAGGGTCAGTAACAAATAGCAGATAGAGAGATAGCATGTGGTCACTGACAGGTGAGCTGATCCATCTTGTTTGTACACATATGTGATGCTTCTGGGAAATCTTGAAGATATTGTTGGCCACAGTCCTACAGTAGCAAGTGGAGGCAAACGTCATTTAGGCATTATTCACAATGAAATTGTTTTGTACTCGTAGACTTGGGAGGCATGGAGAAATTTGATGATTAGTTCTAATATTCATCTTTTAGCTTTAATAGAGACTTAAATAGCCATGTCTTTAAACAATAGAAAGTTTTGTGTGTCTGCTGCAGAATTCCAGGCCAATCAGTGCTCCAGAGAGGTAGCTTTGCCTTCAACATGTTCCAAGGATCAGGTTTCTTCTTTCTGATTGTTTCACCATCTTCTATAGTGCCTCCCTAGGCTATATGGTCAAAGCTGTCTCAGCACCACATCCCCATTCCAGCTGGTAGAAAGGGGAAAGAAATAGAAGATAATCAACTTTCTTTAAAAACAGTTTTGAAAAATTCCAAACATATACGAAGTAGAAAAAAATTAATCTCCATATGTATATCATCCAGACTGAATAATTATTAAGATTCTAGTGCTTCCTTTTAAAGGCATTATTTGAAAATTACACATATCACTTCTCCTCATATCCCATTGGTAAAAATTTAGTCCATGGCTATATTGAGCTGTAGAATACCTGGGACATGGATTTGGCCTGAGTACATATAAATGACTAAATAAAATAAAATAAGATACTTATAATATTGATTGCTCTATTGAGATCTGCAAGAACAAAAGTGCCTTATGCTTGCCACCTGAAATAAGGTTTCAGAGCTAGAATTCATCTCCATCGATAGGCCCAGTGTAGGAAGTTGCATGATTTTGGCCTCAATTTAGGCTGAACAGAAATCAATGCCTGTACTCTTCTGCATGGGCTGCCAATGCTTTAGAAACCCTCTTTGGACATATTTGGTGGCTGTGACTTAGACATCCTCATGGAGAAAGCAAGAAAGCTGAAAACCAAATAAGGTCATATTTCTGGGTAGGCTTAAGTCATTTGCCTTTTTTGATTCGGGTCTTAGTTTCCTAGTTCATGGAATTGAATGGCTGCTGATGGTCTTGTTTCTGAAGAGGAGGTACTTACTGAAGACTTTTGTAACAGTATCATGGTAGAGTGGGAATTATGTTGAGGAAATGGTTGTGGTCAGTATTGGTTGGGATGCTTCGGCTACAGTGACAGAAATGCAAAATGGCTGACATAATAATAAACTGTGTTGGCATGTGTAACAACACCCAAAGGCAGAACTGGCTACAGGTTGGTTTAGTCTAGCAGTTTCAGCTCCTCTTTTCTAATATTCTCTTGTCTCAGTCCTCTTCTGCATCCTAGTGTCATTCTCTGGGTGTTATTGAAGTGGCTACAGTTATTGCAAGTCTTGCATCCTAGGCCAGACAATGTCCAGAAGCCGAGAGACTGGTTCTTTCTATGGATATCCCTTAGGAGAAAGGAAACTTTTCCAAGGAGTCCCCATGGACTTCCTTAAATATCTTATTGGCTCAAATGAGATCACATGTATCTTATTGGCTCAAATGAGATCACATGTTTATTCTGGAACCAGAATATTCAGGTGGCCAGGGGAATGCCATGTTCTGTTTGGGTTATACCTGAGTTCCTAATTTCTAAACCAGCAGGGGAAGAGTTCCCCTGGTGGTTGGCTTGGACTGCTCAAAGTCCATCCCTGGAGCTAGAGTCAACTCCTGAAGCACTAGACTGCAACATAGTGGGGAGGGGAGCAGGGGACATTCGAGAGAGTACCAAAGCACTTACTGCATGGTACTTTGATTTTACTTTATTAAAAAGATGTAAGAATTTAACTCAGAAAAAGATGTGCATGAGTCAACATCCTATAAGCACCATCATTAAAAGCCTCACCCCCAGTATCTGTAAATTATTCCTTATTGCCAAGAGAATATTATATCATAATGATATCCCTAGCGAATCACAAAAAAACACGAATATTACAAAAGTCTTTATGCTCATCTATTGGTTGACAAGGGAAAACATGAATTTAGCAAAAAAAAAAAAAAAAATAGTACGCATGCCTTTGACAAGTTATAGTTTCTTCCTTGCCAATAGATTTTTCTCCCTGAAGTGAACTCATTTGTGAAAAGATTTTGCTGCCTTAGTTAAAAAACTATCCAAGGCTTGTAATATCTAAATGTCAAAGAACAATGGGATGCATGCATCTTGATTGCTACAGTAATTTGTACAAACCAAGGGGGAAAATTTACTGATACTGCAGGTGAATAAGTAAGTCTTTGGTTATATTGAAGATTTTCAGAGAGATATTAGCTTTCCACAGTCATTAGGAAGATAGGACTTGAAGCCCTGCATCGAATAGCCTGAAAATTAGAAAACAAAGGCAGACAGGCAGAGATCGGGGTATAGGCTTTGTCACTTGTGAGCCTATAACTTTAGCCAAGTTACTTAAGCATCCTGGGCCTCAGTTTCTTCATCTGTAAAGTGGAAATGATAATGTCCATCTCCAAACGTTTTGTGAAGATGAACATTAACACATATAACTTAGCACAGTCTTTGGGACATAGTTGGTGCTTAATAAATGACAGACGTTATGAAAATGAAATGTCCAGTGCATTTCAGAGGCCATTAGATGCTCTAAGAAGTGGGATTTTAGGTGAACCTGGGCTTGCTGGATCAATTAACTGTTGGCAGACTCTATCAAGCCAGAGACTGAGATGATGTTCTCCCTGCTGCCATTGATATTGACTACATATTACGAAGCATTTCTGAGTCTGAGTTTCTCTGTAGATTCATGAGTTAGCTGAGTAAGCAAGGAACAAGATTTTGTGTTAAGCAAAGCAGCATTTGATCTGAAAATGACAGCTAAGTCTAGAGCAGAAGAGTCTTTGTTCTGATATAATCTTGCTTTCATTTCTTTCCATCTCCTTAATGGTTCCTCAGTTGATGGAATGGAAGACAGCACATAAAGATTTTCTTTTCAATTTGTTCTCTTTTTTTTTCAATCCCTCACCAAGCACCCATCATTTTGTTCTTTTAAAAAAATTCCACTAAAATGTTGTTGAAAAGGCATAGCACTTTGCAAAACAAAAAAAATCAAGCAGTATGAAGGAAGTTTAAATCCCTCCATGATCCAAATTCCCCCTAAGATTGGTTCATATCATATCACTCTTCCAGAACTTTTAAGCATATGTGAACATACAAAACTATACATATTTTAATGTTAATAGAAAATATTGTATATATATTTGGTTAGGTTATTTTATATACATATTATTTCATTAGAATTATATATCTAAGGTTAGAATATATATATATATATTAGGTTAGAAGAATATATATTTTATATATACATTAGGTTAGAAGAATATATATTTTATATATATTAGGTCAGAAGAATATATATTATATATATTAGGTTAGAAGAATATGTTATATATATGGTTAGAAGGGAGGAAGACAGAGAGACAGACTATTCTGTGAAGTACTTCCTTTCCACTTGGTGAATACCTTTCCATTTTAATGCATAACGACCTATCTTCTTAACAACAATAGAATATTTAATCAATCTCTTAGATTTTGGTTGTTTCCAATCTTTCATAATTAACTAAAAACAAAGGAACAAACATCTTGTGCACACAACTTTGTGTGCTTATTCACTGTTCTTGTTTTTAGCTAAGTTATCAAACTTAAAAATGCAAAGAGGTCCTTTATCACAATATAGCAAATGTGTCTGACAGGTTGTGGACAAGTTGCCAAAATTTCTCACAAGTTGCCTATGTGAGAAAAGCAAATCAAGCTGCTTGAGTTCAGCTAAAATCTTACCAGCTTTTGGGCCTTATTGTTCAAGAAGCCATCTTTGGGTGTAAAGAAGATCCTGTCCAATGTACTGAAGTTCCTGCAGGTTTCCATGGGTTCTGGAGATGACTGTCACATGGGTTATTTCCAGAAATACCCAAATTTTCTCCATTGGGATTAGTCCAGCAGCGGCACCAAAGTGGACGTGATGAGGCCAAAGGTTTTCCTGTCTTCCAGAGGTTTCACCCGGCTACATAACACAAGGCTGCTGTTGTATGGGAATTGAGGGAGAGAAATTCTTACTTCATTTTCTCAAACTGAGTTTTATTGGAGCAGTTTATTGTTGCTGATGCCAGCCAGTTAATTAATTTGGGGTATGGAGATCTATGTATACATACATGTACACATACACAAACACACATAATATAATATTTTTTAATTTTTTTTCTGAGCTTTCTACTGTTTTAGAAGTACCATGGACTGAAGAAAGACGTATTAACCCAAGTAAAAAAGCACAACCAAAATGGACTTTTTCTCCTTATTGGTTAAAGAATTTCCATGATATTCCCTTTAAAAGCAAGCCTCAGCTCTCACAATGTACTATACAAACGTATTATTTCCTTCTGGTACATTAATTTTTGGATTACTTTGGGGGACAAAACACCACCAAAGTAGTGGTTTGGCTATAAACTCCCTTGACATCTGGCCAAATCTCCCAGTAGCAAGGATATAATTGCTTTCAAGCTCTTGCCACCGAAATTTTTCTGGCCACCCCTCTCATAAATGGAAAAGTTAACATGTATACTTCTGTGGTAATAAAAACCACAACGTATCATAATATTTACCAAGCTGTGATAAGATAAAAGCTCACTTTGGGGGCATCAGGAATAATTTTCAGCACAGTCAATTAGGAAGTGGTGAGCACTGCCAGAAAAACTGTTTATAGAGAGCTCAGGGGATTCCAGCCCCTTTCATGGCTCCATGGAAGAGGCTGAGACAGCTTCTAGGTTCTTCCATTCACGGCTTTCACACGTTAGTGCCTGAAGACATTGTTTACAGTGCATGGAAAATTCAGGGTGTGTTTGTGGGGACAGATTTGGGCTTCTCTTTGCTCCTTCTCGGGCTTTCCTATCTTTGGAAACGTGACCATCCTCCCACGGAGGCCCCTTCTCTGGGTTGTTATCCAGAACACGGGACACACACGTCTAGTAGCAGGAGAGAATGTTCTACGTGGCACCCAGTGCCTGGGCCTTAAGGAACATTGAAACACATGGTGAGAAACGTACTCCCTTCATAATTCTCCTTTAAGCCTTCTGATAATCCCAAAGAAAATCTCCATTTTTCTTTATCATCCTCTAACACTTGCTAACCTCCCTTTTGAACAAAGAAGGCAGGATTCAGACTCAGCCCACCCTGTTTTCACAGCTGTCTCTCTCTGTCTCTCTCTCTCGTGTGTGTGTGTGTGTGTGTGTGTGTGTGTGTGTGTGTTGAATTTAGTAGTTTGGAACTCTATTTGTCTTTATAATTAGCTTCCATTTATAGCAAGAAAAGGTTATTGATTTTCTATTTATGGTAACAATGCTAAATTTCCTTTGAGGGTACATTTAAGTGGAGCATTTAACTGAAAAATGACTTATTAAAAATATCTTTAAAATAATAATAGAGGTGGAATACAAATGTGGCAAAAGCCACCAAGGAAGTACAGAAATGACCAAGATCTGGGAAATTCTAGGGGAAAGTTCTGGGAATATTCCCAACCCTGCCCATCCCACTCTTTCTCTTCTTTTCCTTCTGCCCTTTGGGCCCCCCTGAAGTTTCCAGAAGATGCCTTGTGACTCTGAGCAGCCACCCTTGGGGTTCCCTCTGCTGAAATGTTCTCCCCACCTTCTTCTGGTAATTTCTGCTTATCCTACAAGGACTGGCTCAGGCATCAGGGTCTTCCCTGACCATCTCCCCTGGCCCAGGCCCATTATGTGCCCCTCTTGTGCTCAGCACTCAGTTTCCCCATCAAGGCACTTCTCCCTCTGTATTGTCATTGCAGGTTGACATGCCCCGCCCTCCGTGAGCGCCTTAGGAGCACTGTGTCTGATTTATCTGCCTTCCCACTGGCCATGTGGTGCTTGCCACATGCTAGGAGCTGTGGCACATGGTTTCTTCTATAGAAGTGCCTGGCATATACAAAAATGTTTGGTGATGAAGAGAATGGAGTCACGAGTATTGAAGAAGGAATTTTTAGCACCTCAAAGCTTCTCCACTGTTTTAAAATCTGTATCACTGAAGATCCCATCCACAGTCACTCAGGGAATCCATGCACCTGCGTGTACTCGGGAAGCCACTGGGCTGAGAGCAGGCCCACCATGGTGGTGGCAGCCTTCCCACTGCTGCTAAAGGATCTCTGGCCTACTGGTTGTGCATCTTTGTGTCTGAGGGCTGCTGTCATCACCCACACTAACAGGGAGCAAAGTGTTGCCTCTGAAGCTACTATAAGTGCCTTGGGGGGAACCACAGAGTGAGATACCGCCTGGGGGCCCTGCTGGAGATGCCGACACAGCATATAGTGGCTGCATGGCCTGTGCCTGCTTCCGGATGCTCTGGCCTGGTCTGTGAAGGATGCCCTAGTCCAGGTTTGGCAAACCGTGGAAGGCTTTGCATCAGGACAAGATTTTGTATCACAAGCTTCAGGGACATAGCGCCAGCCTGGATAAATCTTCAGAGGGTCGGCGGAGGCAGAACCCAACATGAGTAGCTTCTCATTACAGAATGAACTGGAGAACACAAAAGGAAAAAAGGAAGGAAGGGCAGGAAGGCTGTGTGCAGAACCTGGCCTCAACATTGTGTGAGACTTCCTTCCAGGTACTTTCCTGACCTTTATTTCTGTTAAAAATTACATTTCTATTACAAATATTGTTTTTTTGTTTTGTTTTGTTTTTGTTTTTGTTATTTAGTTTTTATTTCATAATCATAAACTTAACTCTGCAATCCAGCTAGGCATGGGAGAGAACAAGGAAAACATGGAACCCAAAGGGAACTGCAGCGAGAGCACAAAGATTCTAGGATACTGCGAGCAAATGGGGTGGAGGGGTGCTCTCCTGAGCTACAGAAGGAATGGTCTGGTGGTTAAGATAAAACACAAGTCAAACTTATTCGAGTTGTCCACAGTCAGCAATGGTGATCTTCTTGCTAGTCTTGCCATTCCTGGACCCAAAGCGCTCCATGGCCTCCACAATACTCATGCCTTCTTTCACTTTGCCAAAGACCACATGCTTGCCATCCAACCACTCAGTCTTGGCAGTGCAGATGAAAAACTGGGAACCATTTGTGTTGGGTCCAGCATTTGCCATGGACAAGATGCCAGGACCTGTATGCTTTAGGATGAAGTTCTCATCTTCAAATTTCTCCCCATAGATGGACTTGCCACCAGTGCCATTATGACGTGTGAAGTCACCACCCTGACACATAAACCCTGGAATAATTCTGTGAAAGCAGGAACCCTTATAACCAAATCCTTTCTCTCCAGTGCTCAGAGCACGAAAATTTTCTGCTGTCTTTGGAACCTTGTCTGCAAACAGCTCGAAGGAGACGCGGCCCAAGGGCTCGCCGTCGACGGCAATGTCGAAGAACACGGTAGGGTTGACCATGGCTAGTACTACAAGAATTTCCTTGGCGGCAGCGTCTGCAAAGCCACAAATATTGTTTTTACTCTGATTTTGTCCTTCATAGTTTATCATTATAACTTCCATAAAGAATAATTTCTATTACCTTTATTAGAAGGAAAAAAGTCATTGTCAAACACATAGTAAATGAAGAAAGAAAAAAGAGAAAAAAATGCATCTGCAATCCTCCTCTCCAGTATTAATATTTTGATATATATCATTCCAGTTTTCTCTCTCTCTCTCTCTCCCTCTCTCTCTCTCTCTCTGTCTCTGTCTCTCTCTGACTCTGTCTCTCGTGTGTGTGTATGTTGAAACCTAACCATAATAGGTACCATTTGCTGAATGCCCACTCTGTGCCAGGCACTTTGCAAGGCACTTTACCAACATATTCTCATTTCAGCTTTCTTCCAGCCCAATCAAGTATCATTACGCCCTTGACAGATGAGGAAACAGGCTCTGTAAGATGGAATGCCTTGTCCAGAGTTGCTCATCAGTCCATGAGAGTTGAGAGTTGATTTGGAACTTTTCGAGGTAAAGCCGATGCCCACCTCACCAGAGTTACTATTTTGATATGCACCATTCCTGTCTTAACCCCTACACCTGCTCCCTCCCAACTCCCACCTTGTTTTTGGTTTTGATTGCTTTATAACAGCCTAGAAGGGTAGATTCCATAGTAGAGGTTCTCAACACTAACCATGGATTAGAAATGACTGGGGAGTTTTGAGAAAATAAGCACTGGTGCCAGGTTTCTACATCCAGATATTCTTATGGGGGCTGAATAACTGGTGTCTGCAAAGCCCCCCAGGTGACCCTTATGTGAAGCCAGAGCTGCACTGCCATGCTCCTTGGTTTACTCTATTGCTGGAAATGCAGTGCTTGAAAACCAGATCAAAGTTCCAGCCTAACTACTAATACGTAAAAACAAAACAATGCCTGGCCACTATGCAAAGGCAACTTCCACCTTCATAAACCCTCCACGAGGCATGAAATTGAAAGCAAACATAAGCCCCTTTACATATGATATCCTGTGAGGGTAAATAGGGCCAGGAGATGAGTGGAAACTGGTATTCAGAGTCCCTAAGTGTGAGTACCCAAACCCTGGACATGCAGAGAATTTCGGGTCACTGGTTCACGTGTGCCTGAGCAAATGCCTAATTTCTTTTTTCAGACTTCAGTAATTTCTAGCAGAATATAGAGAGTTCATGACACAAACACATCTGGATTTGCGGGTGTGGATCTGAAATATTTGCAGGCCAATATGTCAGGCGCAGATGTTGAATTGGCAACCAGGGAGGATGGGGGTGATCTCATTGGAAGCTCCATCTGGGGCTTTTCTTGGAGCAACACAGCCTTCTCAGCTGATTGCAGCTGCCTCCCGTACCTGGGTGCTTCCTCGCCTGCCCAAAGGCATTTTGTAGCCTTCTCCCTCTCAAGGGGCACCCAGAAGCTAGTCATGGCTACATCTCATACAGAAAATGCCAAGAAAGTGAAAAGCGGTAGCTTCTTAAAGGAGATGAGTGTGACCCATCAAGGCTAGTCTGTGTCAGACTCATTTTTGGTCCAGAAAGAAGTTCGTGGAGCCCACAAATGGGTGGCAGTACTTCCTTCCTCAGCATGGCCTGGAGGGTGAACCAGGGCTCTGTGGAGCCAGACAGAGCTGGGTCTGAATACAGATTCTACCACTTTCTAGGCTTTTGACCCAATTGAGCAAGTTGTCTCACTGAGACTCTGTTTTATTGTCTGTAAAATAGGACCCATGAAAGCTACTTCACCAGGTTGTTCAGACTTCAGTGAGTTGCCAGCAAGCCCGGATAGCGGGCATTTTGCCTCTCCCTTCCTCTGCAAGCATCTGCTTCTAGATTGCATGTGATCATGTGAGATCCATTTGCTACAGCCAAGCTAGCAGTTCAGCAGAACTCAGTTCCACAGGGTTTTAAAGGCTCCCCCTATGGCAGGCACTGTAGTCTTCACAGTTTTGTATCTTTTTCCATCTCTTTGTCATTTCTCATGCTGTTCCCTCTACCTAGAATGCTTTTCTTCCTTATTTCTCCCTGTCTTCCTCCATCCCATCCTCCAAGACCCAGTTTAGGTCTCACTTCTCACTTTGATTCTCCAGGCTGGACATCATCTCTCTCCTTCTAGGTTCCTGCAGTGCTCAAGTCAGAGGTTTTCAAACATTAATTTGTGTTAGAAACACCCAGGATGTTTAATGCTTTGAGCTTGCTGTCCACGTCCATAAGACAGGAATAACTATATTGCCCCTCTGATACGGTTTGGCTGTCTCCCCGTCCAAATCTCATCTTGAATTGTAGCTCCCATAATTCCCACATGTCATGGGAGGGACCTGGTGGGAGATAATTAAATCATGGGAGTGGGTCTTTCCCATGCTGTTCTCATAATAGTGAATGAGTCTCATGAGATCTGATCGTTTATAAAGGGGAGTTCCCCTGCACACACACTCTTTGCCTGTCGCCGTGTAAGACATTACTTTGCTCCTCCTTTACTTTCCACCAGGATTGTGAGGCTTCCCCAGCCACGTGGAACTGTGAGTCAGTTAAATCTCTTTCCTTTATAAATTATCCAGTCTCCGTTATGTCTTTATTCGCAGCATGAGTATGAACTAATGCACCTTCTCAGAGTTGTTTGGGAGGGTCAGATGAGATGTCATGTATAAGATATTCAGCACAGGAGTCAGCACATAGTAGAAGTACAGTAAATGTTGGGTAATATAAATATCATTGCAATTTACTACAACAAATAATCATAGAATTCTATAATGAAGCACATTCTGACAATGAGAAGAGGAGGAGGAAACATTGTGGGACTGGCAATTGAAAACAGCAGGATTGCAGAATCCAAAGGCAATCCCAGACACCAGCTTCTTCTGGAAATGCGGCTGCACTGCTCAGAGTTAATGAGTTTCTAGAATAAGGTTCTGTATGGAGGGAAGAGGTTTCAAGTGCCAAGTTCTATCCACTCCAATTCTCATGCACTGTAACCCTTGGCAAATCTTCTTCACTTGAGAGTTCTGGTTCTGGCTCAGCTTTCTAGTGTGGTACCAGTTAATTGCAGTAATAGGATAAGGCATTCCTGGGCAGCAAGGGGATGCTGGGCTAGTGTGGGACAGCAAGCAGGGGGAAAGGGATTTAGTATAAGCCAGATAAATGGCATCAGAGACTCTAGAAGATGGCAGTGTCCACTGCAGTAGTCTAAGGGTAGGAGTGGGGCAAGCAGCTGTTCATGAGGAAGGTGGGGAGGATGTCAGCGCAACTGTTTCATGGGGGTAAAGGACCATCCCAATGTGTGACTGTGGGAAAGAAAATGGGGAAATGTTCTGAATGAAGACAGAAGCAGTGCAGACAAGATGAGACAATGTGGGTTTATATCGGGGCCATGAGTTATCCAGAAGCTTTTCTGGAGCAGTCCTCCAGGTACACTGAAGGCTCACATGGGTGCCTTTCCTAAGGCTGTATACAACAGCCCAGCTGCCCTGGGCAGGGAGCCCCCCACACACCCTTCAGCAAAACAGCACCATCAGAGCCCACCCTGAATCCTCTCTGCACAGGTCCTCTGGTGACTCTGGAACATGCTTATGGATCCTGGAATCCAGAATTCCATAACTATGAGACATCAAACACTAGCAGTTCTCCCTGTCTTTGAAATCAGCCCTGTTGACCCACAATCCTGTGGTTAGCACGAGATTTGGGTTGGAAGGTTTCAAGGTGAAATCCCAGCTTTGCTGCTCCCTTGCTGTCTCTTCTTGGACAAATGACCTCTGCTCTCTGAGTTCCGAGTTCCTCAGTTGTTAAAATGGGGATTATCACACTTATCTTACGCGGTTTTGTTGGGATTGAATGAGAGACATGGAGGTTGTGTGAAAGAATGGGGCTGCGGAAGCTGTGGTTGGAGAAATAAGGTCTTGGTCGGCAGTGGACAATCTGAGAGCTACTTAGTTCATTTTATTTAATCCTCCTGACCAAGAACACCTTTATCCCCATTTTATAGATGAGAAAATTGTGGCTCAGAGAGGGTAGGCAACTTGTCCCAGGTCACATGAGTAGAAAGTGGCTAAGCTGGCATTCAAACCCAGGTCTCTCAGGCACCACTACACACCCTCCCACATCACGCACGTAATGCATATGCGGATTTTCTTGTTTCTGAGCACAGCCAGTGTTGGCTGCTCCACGGGGCACAAAGCAGAAGAAACCTTGACTTGCTGAAACTCAAAAAGCACTCCTTCTTGTCTCTTTCTCTTCTCATTTATCCATAGACCCCCCAGATAGCCATGGAGGTAGCAAGATGGCCAAGAATTTCAGTTAAGGAAAACTCTATTTGCTTTCTCCCCAAGATGAACGTGTATTTTCCAGGTAAAGCTGGAGCCCCTGATGCACAGGAGCAGTTGAGAGTGGCCTAGGCCACCCCTGCATTTCTGAGGCAGTCCCAGCAGAGAGAGCTTGCCTGTGTTGTTATGTGTCCTTATTCGTTAAGGATTCTCTGTATTGAGATGCAACCTAATTAGGGTTGAGCTCAAAGCCTGTTCGTTTGGGGGCTTAGTTCATAAAAGATTAATGTTCATTTTCCTTGGGTTTTGTTGCAGAATTCAGCTGGAAAAAATCCAGGGTGCACTTCTTCCAAGAGAAGGAGCACTTTGGTGGTTTGTGAAAATCCCTTTTCCCTCATGTTAAAACCTTGATTTTTATGTCTCCCTCACCACTCCCCACACTCCCCACCCTAGCATTTTGGTTTTTGGTGATGTATGAGAGAAAAAAAATGAATTCTGTAATCAGGGAAATCTGTTGGAGATATTATTCAAAGGGAACATATTTACTTACAGACAGTTTTTTTAAACAGGTGGCAAATAAAACAAAGCACATAGGAAAACAGTTCCTCATTCATTAATTTATTTATTCTCTCATTGAGCAAATATTTATTGAATACCTGTTATATGCCAGGCACTGGGCATTTACATCATATATTTCATCTGATTTTTCTTTTTGTGATATGCTTGAGCAATTTAATTCTATCATTAGAGTGATAATGTGAAGTGCTTCCTACCTATGAATGGGTAGCTTCCTATAGTACTTCTGCTGAGAGAACATCATATCTATCTAATTAGACAAATGTCAGCTCTATTTTCTGATAACAAAAGTAGTATATGCTAATAGTAAAAATGCCAAACAATATGCGCTGATTACATTTAAGAAGTAACCACCTTTCATAATCCCAACTCCTAGAGATTTCCACTGTTAATGGACTGGTGTATATTCTTCCAGGTTTCTTTTTAAGCAACAAACTACAATAATAATACAATTGTATTTACAGAAACGGAAAACAGCACTTCTGTTAGGCAACATGTGCTAGTCACTTAATAACTTAATCTATTGTGGTGCACTTTCCACGTGAGCCCCCAGAGAACCTCCTTATTTTAAATGGCTGCATGGTGTTCCATTGTGTAACATCTTTATTCCAGCAGTTCTCTATTCAGGATATTTTGGTCGTTTCTAATTTGCTATTATTACAAGCAATGCTTCAGTGGATCTCCTTGTAGCCACACTGGGGTGTTTCTATCAGTATTTCTGTGAATAGATTCCTAGAAGTGGAGTTAATGAGTCCAAGTGATGAGTGCCTTTTTTTGCGAATTTCTTAATTGTTGTATGAATTGTGAAGATCACTCACACAGAAGACATGTTCTCTTCTATAATCTTTTCCCTCACACTCCTCCTTTTCTCTAGTTCCACTCTTCTCAGGACATTTTTAAAGCAAGGGTAACAGGTGTTGGGGAAAATAGCTCTGTAGTTTTGAAAGGAAGCAAAAGTAGAACATAACTGAATCTTTCTTGCTCTGAGCAGCTCTAGCTCCCGGTAAATGAACAAAAATAGCCTCACAAGGAGGAGTCAACGTCCTTGTGAATCCTTGCTGACATGATCATTCCCCTGGGAGGGCCAAAGCCTGGATTTGCTTTTCTTCATATTCCATAGGTGACCTGGCCAGCAGAAAACAATAATAATCATGGATGTCTGTGGGGAAAAACATCATTTAAGCTTAATTAGTGACTGTGTTCCTCAAAGAGACAGTGGCAGTTTGAGTTTCTAATACTCCTTTGAAGTAATATTATCATTGCAGGATACAGCATCTTAGGTCAGTTAAGCCATTTCTGTGTTTGGTAAACTTAGGAATAGAGTAGTTCTAGTCCCAATTCTTCAACTTCAAATACTTATTAACATATATATCTCCCCAAACCCTGCACTTTACTATTATATTTTTTGACATTTCTCTCTGTTAAAACTGAAAACACATAGCTGGATACATTGTAGAAATGCAAATCTTATCTATGTGGATGTCTCTAAAATTTTTACTGCTGTGTTTCTTGGGCCACATTTAAATGAGAGGTCTGTGTCATCACAATTAAAAGATCCCAAGGGGACCTTCTCAAGAAGGCTGAAGCCACAGCCACAGAGCTTCCTCTTCCGGCCCTGGCTGATTTTGCTATCTCTGTCCAACAGAGGGCAGTACATTTCTCTCATTGGCCTGTTCACGTTTCAAAAACATTCCATAAAAACACATCATTCTCAGCATCTCAGAAGTCAAGCACCTTTCTCTTTATCGAAATCTTTCTCAGCACACTTCTAGGAATTACACACCAGTGAATATTCCAAACATAGGACGGACGTGGAGATTTAAGTATCCCTTTGGTTAGAAATAGCTCAATTGCTCAGTCAAAACTAGGAACAGAGCAAAATTCGTGTCTTAAATTTGTGTCCTGAAGTTGTTTCTTTTTGCGGCTTTGGTTTTCTGCTTTTGTTAGATTTTTCTAAGTCTCGCTATCCTGGCAGGTCAGGAGAGTTGATTTTGAATAATTTGGAATTATAAGTAGTTTAATCTCTTCCCAACACTAGTCATTATCAAGTTTTTGCTGTTATCAACTTGGATATTTCTCATTGGAGGGAAAAAGAGGTTAGAGGCCTGATGAGTCACAGGGCTGGGAAGGGGGCCGGGAGCAAGCACACTTTGTGTTGTTGACGGAAGGGCCCGCCACTCTTGGGAGAAGATGTGTCATCGATAAAAAACAACCCCACACCATTTCCCTTAGCTTGGCACAATGATGTTCAACATAATGAGACGTTGGGTCCAGTGCCAGTCCCTCTCTGACTGCTGGTTAGAGTTTCTATCCTTTCAACTCCACCACAAGGAAAATAGTGCTGAGGAAGAAACTGTCCTAAGTCTTGGGGGAGAGTAGGGAAAAAGGCAGAGGAGAAGAAGCACTCACTGCGAGGGTGAGAGCCTTGTCCCCTCTGGGACACCATCCAGAGATGGAAACGTGCATCCCGACAGGCCTCGCCAACGCCACCTGCTTACTGGTGGAACAACTGAGACTCCAGCTGGGTTTCCGCTGCTTTCACTCCAGTGGTAGTATGTCCCCCGGGCCCGCCCCCATGAAGCACTCCTGATGTTCAAATCCCTGTGCAGTCCCCTCTCACCCTTCCAAACAATCTGGATTGTACCTGTGACTCACCATAACCAACAGGATGTGGCAGAAATCACACTGTGCTGGTTCCAGGCTCTAAGAAGGTTTAGCAGATTCCACTTGTATGCTCTCGCAAGCCATCTACTGTGTAAGAAATCCAGCTACTTCACTGGAGAAAGATCCTTGCAGAGGCCATGGCGGGTGAGGCTCCTGACGGAGAGAGAAACTATGTGGAGGAGCATGGAGGTGCTCTGGGAAGGTGTGAGGGAAGAAGCCATTTTCACAGTCCCAGCCAGTGGAGCCTCCTGACTCCAACACCAGCTGCCATTTGATTGCAACTGCATGAGAGATCCCCAAGCCAGACCAGCAGAACTGTCCCACTGAGTCCAGTCAGCTCGCAGAATCATGAGAGACAATAACAAACTATTGTAAGCCATTCAGGCTTGGGGTGGTCTGTTACACAGTGTTAGATGACAGAAGTGCTCCACCTATTACTTTAGCACTCTCTGGCTGGATGGTCTTGATACCCTATGAGACATGGAGGCTGGTTGTCATGGGAACCAGGCTTCCTGCTCTGCTCCTGCTCACAAAGGAGGACTGAGTGAAGGTGGTGCATGTGGGGCAGAAAATACGTTCTCTGCTGCAACCCAGGAGTCCTGGGTTCTAGGCCTGGCTCTGGCACCAACTAGTTGTGTGATTGTACAAAGAAATGTCCTTACTTTAAAAAGATGATAATTCAACTGTTAGGGTGGCTACCACCTTTTCCTTTCTTTGTATGTGGCAGACGTCATGAATCAATTGTGGTTTTACTGAGCCTAGACTTGGCTACAGAATCCTTCTCAACACAGACAGCTCTCACCTTCTGATCCGAGTTGGCTAATCAGATGAATCCCGTTTGTTACCTCTGGACTAGATGATTTCTAAGTCCCCTTCTAGTACTTTCAAAAAAAAAATTTAACTATGGAAAGAAAATGGATTTGGAGGAGGGGAAGTCATTTATTAAAACTCCTCATTGGTTTCTCTTTGCTTCAGAAGAAATCTGTGCTCCTTAGAAGGGTCATCAAAACCTTGTGTGATCTGAACACTATCTGTTTCTTCAGCCTCATTTCCCGTGGTTCCCCATCTGTACCCTATACCCAGACTCACAAATTTCATGCTCTTATAAGCTTGTATGCCTGCTTAACTTGTCAACTCCTTGAGACCAGGGACAAAGTTTTCTTCATTGATATACATCTCTAGCACCCTGAATGTGCCTAGAATCTATTACGACTAATATTGTGAGGTGGGTGACTTATGAATGAATTAAGACATAGTTAATGACAACCACTTCACTTATTAGTCTTTCCCAGGCATCCCAGCAAAGGGTGAATGCCAGCTTTGATAGGTTTGAGCTTTGCAACTAGAGTCCCTCCTGAAACTATGTCCAGCTGGGAGTAACCTAACAGCATCCACTGAGTCTTAGAAAATTCTTGATTAATGTTACCTTAGATCAGGGCCATAAACTCAAATGCCTGCAGGAGCTGGATGGATAAAATAAAAAAGCAAAGTGGATGCAGCCCTCCAAAGGTGCAAGCCCCTCTGGCACTCCTGCTGATGGTTACCACATGGGGTTATGAGTCTCCAAAGTGCCCTCTCTCCCCAGCATCTAGAATAATGCTTGGCATTTAGATGTTTCTTGAACATATGAATCAGCCTGCCCCCCTTTTCAGAACTGCTGGAAGAGTCAGTGAAAAAAAATGAGAAGTGAGGAGGGAGAGGCAGAGGAAGAGGAGATAGAAACTATATGTTATTGAGGGTCTACTATATGGGCAGTGTGAAAGGAGCGTTTTTACCTGCATTATCTTGCTAAGCCCTTACAGCAAGCACATGAGCCAGATTTTACAATCCCTGTACAACTAACGAGAGATCTGAAGCTTAGGGAAGTTAAGTATATTGTGTAAGGTTACACAGCTAGGCAGTGACTGAGCTAGGGTTTAAATTCAGCTCTGTCTGCCTTTATGCTTGTCTCACATTTAGATAGCTCAAAACTGCAATCTTTTATATATTTCACTTAATAATTATTTTGGAAGTCTTTTTGTTGTTGCTGTTTTTATTTTTGTTTGTTTACAGCTGGTTTTTAAATATCCGTCTTAACATAGGCTAGCTGGTCAGAATCACATCTTCTAAAGCTGGACCAGTGGAGGGAAGATGCTTCACACATTAGAAATGGCAATGGTCTTGGAGTGAAAATACGTGGGTACAGCTAGTCTTGATTGGCTGAATGACCCTAGCAAGCAACGGAGTCCGTCAGAGCCTGTTTCCCCATCTGTAACATGAAAACAGTAGTTAAGTGCTTGTGTCCTTCTCAGTGCTGCTACAAGGATCCACTGTAGTGGTGCCCGGAGCTGCTCCACACCAGCTGCCAGCACCAACATGTGCATGAGGCTGGCCCAGGAGACTGCAGGGCCCCTAGGAATGGAGGCAGCCCTGGGGGCAGGCCAACAGCCCCAGAAGAAGGCCGAGTGTCTGAATAATGAACGTGTTCTTTAAATGGAGTCGTGGCCCTGTGGAGTGCTGAGAACTCATTTTCCACAGTTCACTATTCTCCTAGTCAATGGGGCTTGACTTGATTATCCTTCCTCCCAGCTTCAGGAGATGTGGGCAACACTGGAGATTTGTTAAAAAAAAAAATAGCTAAATAAAATCGTCCTCTCCTCCTCAGCAGTAGTTTCTGTGAGTGATGGAGCTTTCATAGGGTAATTTCGTAGGTGGATGTAAATCTGAAAACAGAAAATACACCTGTCATATGTCTACATGTAGGACTGTGAATGCTGTGGATAGAACACTAATACTTGGAGGGGTAAAAACAGAACAAAGCACAGATCCTAAAGACGTAGCCCCCAAACCAGAGTTAACCTCATTGCTGCTTTCACAGTGGCTGCCAAACCTATCTCTCTCACACTCACCCCCTCTGGCCACTGTCAGGCAGATGTTAGTACTGGCGTTTTTATTGTTATATATATATTAGATTGTCTTGAAATGTTTTAAAGAAATAACATTTAAAAATAAATTTATGAAAATGTCCTTTAAAGGTAAAGTTTTCAAATAAAGGAATAATCTATTTTTTCAGCTTCCAAAAGTACACTGTGGACAATTTGTAAAATGCAGAAAATAAAAATTACCCACCACCATCTCACACAGAAATAACATTTCAAGCATTTTCTTGCCACCTCTTTTAATGTGCCCACATAAATCTACATATAAATGCATGGGCAAAATCGGGTAACACTGGATAGATGATTTTCTGCATTGCTTTTTTTTTTTTTTTTTACCTAATACTGTGATGTGAGCATTTTTCTCCCTGTATTGTTGAATAGCTTTTAAAATCGTGATTCTTAGTGGTTATGTAATTTCATCAAATGGATGGAAGATGATTTATTTAAATACTTCCTGGTTGTTGGATATTTAGGTTGAGTTAGAATAACTTTTCAATGAAAGAGAAAAAAAATGCTAGCTATTTATGAGGCAACAATAATTTCTCACCCTATATGAGCAACCAGTAATGAACGTCAGCAACACCATCGAGCGTGTGATGAAAGTTCCAGAAATGGCAGGAAATGGATGAGGAACTCGTAAGGGATGAAGTGAGTTATTAGTGTTTATTATTTATATGGTACAGTAAATATATACAGTACAGGACTGAGTATTTGCTTGTCAGTGACTTACAACCAGTCCACAGTGCTGCAGAGCTTGGACAATGCTGAAATCCACGAATCAAGGCAGCATCTTTAGAGTACATGGTGAGTCAGCCATTTCTGTTGGAAGGGGCCCTACTGAACCTTCTCCACACCAGTACATTTCCTTTGCCTTGGAATGACTTTCACTTTCAAGGACAACACCTCTAGTCCCCTGACAACCTCAGGGTGTGTGCGTGCGTGTGTGTGTGCACGCAGGCATGGAAAGGAGGAGGGAGCAGAGTGAGGTGAGTACGGATTTCCTTTGTGTCTTCCGTAGTTTTGCCTCCTGGGATGGCAGCTTTCAATGGCCACGTCCTGATCCTTGTGAATCTGAGAATCCCAACAGACCAGAAAGCCTCTCCTGCTCATGCACCTGAGACAGGGATTCTTACCTCCAATTTGCAGTTAAGAAAATAGAGTCAAAGAGCAGTACAACAACTTGATCAGGATTTCTCTTTTCAAATGACAAACCAGGACTCCAACTCAGCACCCTAAGTCCCACATCAGTGATGACACCCCCGCTTTCTCCCTAAGACAGCATTTTTAGTGTCTGTTTTGAGTGTCTTTCAGGCTCTGTTCCCTTTTCCTGTTTACACTTATTTGGAAGTAAAGTTTCTTTGGTAAAGTAGGGAGAGGATATTTAAGAAAGAAACTCTCTCTCATTCTTACACCTATAAATGGGGCTTTCCCCAGACTCCCCAGCCATCTCAGTCTCCCTTCCCTGCTTTATTTTTTTTCTCTAAAGCATACCTCCCATTTAACACGGTACAGATTTTACTTCAAAGCCAAAGTATTCCCCCATTAGAAATAAGCTCTTCTAGAAGCAAGTCCTTTCAAAGTAGTGCAGAGACTGTAGAATGTAGTAGTAATAGCCACCATTTTTTGAGTACCTGCTAGGTGTCAGCAACTTTCCAAACATCAATTCTAATTATTGGAATATTCTGGTGACAGGTAAGTATTCTTCCTGCAGTTTTACAGATAAAGAAAACAAAAGCTCAGAAGGGTGATAGGATTACTTCACGGTCACGGAGCTCAGATGGCAGCAGAGATGGGATGTGGTCCAAGTCGGCCTGAGTCCAAAGTCATTCCCCTCATCTTGCTCTGCTTTTAGAGGGACAATTGAGGAGGGACAACTGGGTCACTCTGGCATCCAACTAGAGATTTCCTGCCTAGTGTCTAAGTGATGGGGTGGGGATGAGGAGCAAGTCCTGGGTCCCAGGACTTCTAGGAAGTGCTTCTAACCCTGACAGGCTGCTCAGACATCATTTTGTTCCAACTGGCAAATCCTTTAGCTTCCTTTTTTTTTTTTTTTTGATGCCTCGGCTCACTGCAACCTCTGCCTCCTGAGTTCAACCAATTCCCCTGCCTCAGCCTCCCAACTGGCTGGGATTACAGGTACCTGCCACCACACTGGGCTAATTTTTTGTATTTTTAGTAGAGAGAGTTTCACCATGTTGGCCAGGCTGGTCTTGAACTCCTGATGTCGTGATCCGCCTGCCTTGGCCTCCCAAAGTGCTGGGATTACAGGTGTGAGCCACTGTGCCCGGCCTAGCTTCCTTCTTTCTCTGAAACAGCTCCTTACCCTTTGAAGGCATAGACTTGGACTCTCTCAGAGAAAGTTGCTTACAAGTGGGCTTATCTGATTCTGTTCTGGGGACCAAGAGGCAAAGATCCCTTGGAACATTGGGCAACATCTAAGTCAAATTCACCCACTTCTACACAGCCTCTCGGCTAGAACCAAGCCTGTGATACAAACATATTCCGAAACAGAGACATGGAGAGTCTTTGCAAAACAGCCTAGAGAATCTCAGCTTGCATCATTTCTAGCAGAGGCACTGTCTCTGCCCCGTATGCATTAACCCAGAGGCAGGCAGTTAACTGCCCCTTGGGGAACTGGATCCGGAACCATAGCTTTATTCTTTGCCAGCTCCTTTAGTTGTGTAGATAAATGTTTTCAATCCTCCCCCAAACCACCACCATCTTTTAAAATAGCACTTGAGGCTGGGCTCTGTGGTTCATGCCTGTAATCCCAGCACTTCGGGAGGCCAAGGCCGGCGAATCACGAGGTCAGGAGATCAAGACCAGCCTGGCCAACATGAAGAAATGCCATCTCTACCAAAAATACAAAAATTAGCACGTGCCTGTAGTCCCAGCTACTGGAGAAGCTGAGGCAGGAGAATCGTTTGAACCTGGGAGGCAGAGGTTGCAGTGAGCCAAGATTGCATCACTGCACTCCAGTCTGGGCGACAGAGAGAAACTCTGTCCCAAAAAAATAATAAAATAAAATAAAATAGCACTTGAAGGTGTTAATCAAACAAAATCTTACCTGGCAACTGAGTTTGCAATTCAAACAAGATGGGGATGCTTGCGGAGGTGGAAGCCTCCTTCTAACAGGCCAGGCCAGCCTTTTTCTCTCTTTCAACTCCAGGCCTATCTTCTTCACACCAGACCCCCAGGAACTGCTGGAAAATCACTACTCTAGATCGTCCAAGTCAGGATAAGATGCCTGCTAAAAGCCTGGAAGCAGCACAATGTCACCCCACAAGTGCCCATCTCCGTTATAGGTAGGAGATGGAACCATTGAAAAAGGTATTCAGGTAAATTCAGGTAGACAGCAGTTGTGACTCTGCAAAAGCCATATTTAAGCCAACATAGTCCCTTGTGTCTCAGGCTGTCAGAAGCTACTACTGGCAGAAGCAACTTTACTGGATCACCAACATGGGCCAGGAGAGCACAAGAAGGAGGACTATTACCTGGATTTGGAATTGGTGGCTTTTTGATGCCATGGCCCTCATTTTTCCACTCTATCTTGCTATGAACTTCAAAATGTTTATACTAATTCAGAGCAAATAAAATCTTGGATTAAATTTTATAATTTATATAGCTGATTTTGTTCATTCATTTATTCTGCAAATAGAGTGCCTATAATGTGCCAACCTCTGTTCCAGACACTGGAAAAATAGTAGTGAACAAGACATGAAAATCATGAACATTTTATAGCTCAGTCCTAGTTTTGACAATTACAAACAATATTTTTCTCTGAGAAGTGGGGGGTATATATCACCCCATACCTTCTCCCATATGAATGCCCAAAAGCTGACCTTTCCTCCTGGAAGAAGACTTCTTATTCAGAACTTCTTCATGCCATCAGAATGGTTATTTTAAACTGCTCTTTTTTAAAAGCATGTATTCAGATTTGCTGCGCCACTTAGAACACAAATTTAAAACAGTTTATGATCAAATGGCATTTTTTAATTTGTCTTGATTCATGTGAAAGTAATTTGAATACACATTAGTATTCTGGAAACTGATCATTAACACTTTTTAACTGATTTTGTAAACACATTTTGCTTCCAAAATAAACATAAACAGGGAAGGAGAATGCTCAGTGTAGCTGAGGCATGAAGACACACACCCATTAAAGGGTAAAGGCAGAATCCCCAGGGTAAAATGGGGAAGGCGTTTGAGAGTCATTTCATCACCAACTTGCTTCATGAAAAATCTGCAAGAAAAATGTGAATAATTTCATATTTGCCTGGTGGGGGAATTTTAAGCTACAGAGTTGTTTATGTGTCTATCACGGATCATTGCAAATAATTAAGATGGGTTGGGAGGTGGGGACAGATAAACATTTGATAAGGCAGGAGGGGAACTACATGTGGCAGGAATGAGCAAAGTGGCTGGGCTGCCTTCATGCTTAGCCAGAGCAGGAGATTTGGAGACACACAAAATTGGAAAGGTTTTGTGGTCCAACTCTCCTCCAGTCAATGCCTGGATCCCTACATTCACTGAGGTGCTGCCCAGCCTCCACCTGGATCCCTCCAGGGCAACTCAACTCACCTTCCTATGATGCCCCATTGACCCACATCCTTTAATTCCCAGGAGTTTGGCATTCAAATATTCACCTTCCAAATAAGCAAAAAATAATTGCATATTTACTGATTTAATAGGAATCTAATTCGTAAGCCCCCAGTAACACTCTTGTATCCCCTTTTCCTTCTCTTGGTCACCTCATATTCCATACTCTCTTAGGCTTCCTTCTCTAAACTCTCCCTAAATGCCTCCAACCTACTTTAACTCCAGAACCTCTAGTGCTTCTCCCCCACTCATTTGTTAAAGTACAAAGAACCCCGGAGTCCTCCTAGAGGATAGGAGAGGAAAAGGAACTCCTTAAATAAGACCAGGTCATTCATTCTATCAAGCTTGTTATATGGAATTGCAAGATGACTTAGTATAGCTTCCAAACGACAGAGCACACATGATTCAAGAACACAGATTTGGGAGTCAGGCATACTTGGGTTTCAGCCCCAGTCCTGTCACTGGGTAAGATCCTTATCTTTCTGAACTTCTTTTCTTTTCTTATCTGTATAATAGTGTGAACGATGTTTACTTTAGGCAGTTGCTATACAGGTGAGGTGTACATCCAGCATTTGGCGCAGTATGTTCATTAAGTGGATGGCGGACCTATTCTTAGCATTCCATCTTTCCTCTAAATGTCCAGCATATCCTAGTGCCAGAAATTTTCTGAGCTTCTCCTTCCTCAGTATTAATCCAACTCAACAAACGTTGCCCGAGCACCTATCCTTGCCGGGAACTGTGTGGGGGCTGCAGATTAGGTGACAAAGACAAAGTCCTTGCTTCTGAGAAACACTGACAATTACTTGTGACTTTGTACAGAATTCATGGAATAGAACCAAAGAACTAAAGTTTACATCAACAGAATAACAGGAAGATAATCTGCTTCAAGATGAGCCCCGTTATTTTGCGTCTCATCGCTTGAGTTTGGTGACTTAAAAGAAAAGATCCTCTGTTACCGCTTAGCTATAGGTGGGTCCCTGTTGAAGCCTCAGTTTCCTTATCTGTGAAGTGGGGATTGTATAACTTGCCTTGCCTGTACCTCTAAGCCTTGGTGGGGAAAGAAATAGGAGAGTGAACATGATTTAGAACCGTACTGTGCCATAAAAGTTTGCTGCTATTGTTAGTCCCAATTAGAGTGAGCCACCCTGGATCTCCAAATTCTCTTCCAGCCTACCTTGACATGCTAGAGAAGTAAAGCCCTGTGATGCCCCAAATGCAGGAATACTCCACTGGTCCCCTGTGATGGTTAATATTGAGTGCCAATTTGATTGGAATGAAGGATACAAAGTATTGTTCCTGGGCGTGTCTGTGAGGGTGTTGCCAAAGGAGATTAACATTTGAATCAGTGGACTGGGAGAGACAGACCCACCCGCAGTCTGGGTGGGCACCATCTAACCAGCTGCCAGCACAACCAGAATAAAAGCAGGCAGGAGAACGTGGAAAGACAAACTGGCGAAGTCTTCCGGCCTCCATCTTTCTCCTGTGCTTGAATATCAGACTCCAAGTTCTTCCACTTTTGGACTCTTGGACTTACACCAGTGATTTGCCAGGGGCTTTTGGGCCTCCAGCCATAGACTGAAGCCTGCACTATTGGCTTCCCTACTTTTGAGGTTTTGGGACTCTGACTGGCATCCTGGTTCCTCAGCTTGCAGATGGCCTATTGTGGGACTTTACCTTGTAATCATGTGAGTCAATTCTCCTAATAAATTATATACTATTAGTTCTGTCCCTCTAGAGAAGGCTGACTAATACATTCCCCAACACCTATGTTGTCCCTACTCTAATGAGCTCGACACTACTGTCAGCCGTCTGCCGGCAAGAGTCAGGACTCTTTGGTTTTGAGTGACATAAACACAACTCAAACTGTCTTGAGGGGAAAAGAAAAGGAATGCGTTGACTTGTGACATCTAAGAAAGGGCTATGTAGAGCATTCATGAGACGCAGGGCTGCTCAGAATACAAAGCCTTCTTTCGGGAAATGCTCCTTCAAGCCACATCATTTCTGGAAAGAACTATCAATCATACGTTACTTCTCTCTGGCCAAGATGATTAGTCCAAGTTGGACATTGTGGCTGATGCTGATAGTGCCTTTCTAACCTGCACACTGGGCAGGCTGAAAGTGCCGTGGAGTTAACTAATGGTCCCTGATCAACCACCAACCGATGAGGGCAGGAGTTGATGCATAAATGCTCCAGCATCTTACTCTTCAATGTGTGCATATTAGGGCTGGGAATTGGAACAAAATTTAAGAGAACACCAAAAAAACTCAGTAACCAAGAATATGTTTGAAAAATCAAAATTAATACAAAAATTCAGTGTGTATAAAATGCTAAAAGTTTAAATAAAATCAGTACTGATATTTCTGATTTTTTCCTTTTGCCTCATGCTCTAATATGGCTCAGCTGGGCATTTGTGTGTTTCTTTTAACCGCTTGTTTGCAAGTTCAGTAGAAAACAGAAGTGGAAGCAGCCTTGAACAGAGGCTGAGATGTCTTCCTTGTCAGGCTTCTAACTGGGTCAACCTGAGTGCTGCTCCAGCTCAGCGTACTATGCCCAGTAAGTGCTGCCCAGAGCTCCTTGGGAGGGCAAGGCAAGAGACATGTGAGCACAGTCTGAGGACATATGGGCAGTTTATTCTTTGATGTCCTTGGAAGACTGGTCATAATTTGCGTGATATAAGCCAACAACCAAGACAGATAAGCCTCAGGAGAGCTAAGGTCATTTCAGCTAACAAATCACTTGCTCCATAATGGAGAAAGCAAACTGCAGATTCATACACAAACATGGTAAGTTCCTGGTAAAATATTTTAAGTCAGTTCTCTCTCCGCCTGTCCTTTACATCTCTCTCTCTCTTTCTCTCTGTCCTTTACATCTGGGGGAACCTTTGCCAGGTAACTGAATGACACAAAGCAGCATCTAGGAGAATGGCTTTTTTCTTAAGCACGCCCAACATGAGGAGATTACCTAGAGATGAGTGCTTCTTTTGTGGGGAGAATTTGATCCATGCGCCATTATAAACCAGGCTTGGGGGAAGCCAAGCCCACAATCAGAATGTAATTGAAGTACGTTACCTATAATAGGTTCAGATGTTTGTGATCTTCAGCACTTTATGAATTCTGCAGCAGATGGGCGAGGGCCAGGTAGCAGGCAAGAACAGACTGGGTTAGGCAGGCTGGCACTCTGACAAGGGCAGCCACAGCTGTGGTTCGGGTGTTATTCAGCACGCCCACCCACTGCACCAGCAGCCTGCCTTCCCCAGCTCACGGCCACGGCCGCCTTAATGAAGAGTGGAGGTAAGCATGAATCCCGGCTTTCCAGGGATCACAACATTTGAGAAACCCAGAAGAATCAACATGATGGAAATGGTGCCAAGTTATTTTGCCTCTTGCTTTTTAACAAAAAGAGAAAGAAGGAAGGAGAGAGAGAAGAGAGTGAACCTGCTAATAAAATGCACATCTAAACACTTTCCATTTTTCCTGGGCTTTTCATTTCTTTCCTCAAAATTTCTATGCTGGAAGAGGGAAAGCAGAGCAAGCACTGATAAAAGAATACTGAGTGGGAAACAAGAATTTAGGTGGGCCTGTGTAGTGGACAGGATGCTGTAGGTGCAGTTTCAAATCCTTGCCCTGTTCTTACCCCACTATGTAATTTTGGGTCAGTTCTTTTTATTTATACTTTCATTTTTATTTTTTTGAGACAGAGTCTCACTTTGTCACCCAGGCTGGACTGCAGTGGTGGGATCTCAGCCCATTGCAATCTCTGCCTCCTGGGTTCAAGAGGTTCTCGTGCCTCAGCCACCTGAGTAGCTGGGATTACAGACGCAGGCCACTGCGCCCTGCTAAGTTTTGTATTTTTCGTAGAGATGGGATTTCACCATGTTGCCCAGGGTGGTCTCAAACTCCTGACCTCAAGTGATCTGCCTGCCTCAGCAACCTAGAGTGCTGGGATTTACAGGCATGAGCCATTGTTCCCTACCTTTGTTTAAAAATTTATTTTGTGGCAGGGTCTCGCTCTGCCACCCGGGCTGGAGCGCAGTCGTGCAATCACGGTTCACTGCAACCTTGACTTTCCAGGCTCAAGTGACTCTCCCACCTCAGCCTCCCAAATAGCTGGGACTATAGGCACACGCCACCACACCTGGCTAATTTTTTGTTTGTTTTTTAGTAGAAATGGGTTCTCTCTATGTTGCCCAAGCTGGTCTCGAACTCCTCGGCTCAAGCAGTTCTCCCACCTCGGCCTCCCAAAGTGCTGCGATTACAGGCATGAGACACCTGGACTGGGCCAGTTCTTAACTTGCCCTGCTGTCTGTTTCCTCATCTTTCAGATAACCAAAATATAGCACCTGTCTCACAAGCCCTTTGCTTCATGAAATAAGGTAACACGTCAGTAGCTAATATTTATTGAGCGCTTATTATGGGTCAGCTTTTATGTATCAATGTTTTTAAATCCTCTTACCAACCCTTTATGTTAGGTTCTGTCATGATTCTCACTTATAGATGAGAAAACAGAAGACAAAGAATGTGAACAGTTTGCCCAAGAATCTAGCCAAGAAGTGGTGAACCTAGATGGAACAATGCCAGCTCTAAAGCACACACTTGGAACTACTGACTCCTAAAAGTCGCCGGGTCCTTACCTACAATTCCAAACGCCAGAAAGCTCTGAAAACCACAAGTGTTTCTCACTTATTTAACAGCAGACTTGGATTTGACCTGAATTATTCAGCAGCAAAAACTCTTCTGAACTGACTTGAGGTTACTTCTAGTTTTTATTTGTCCCACTTGATATAAATATTCATACATTTTCACAGCGAAATGTGTCAGTTTGCTTGTTTGATCATGAGGTTCTGTCCTAATTGCTGCTGGGAAACTAAATAAGATATTATTTATAAAATTTGGACGTCCTAAATTCTGAAACCCCTCTGGCTCCAATCGTTTCTCTGTGGCTTTGGGGACCTCGGCTTTCTTTCTGGAGTGGACTCTCAACAGGTGTTTGATGACATCAAGATTGCTTTACAACATACAAATGCAATTAGTTTATCTGTTTCTAAATGTATTTGTTTGGGCATTCATTTAACAGATACTTACAGCATGCCTGCTGTGTACTAAGTCCCATTTTAGGGGCTGTAAGCAGAGTGAGCCAAATACATGTTTTCCTGGCCCACATAAAGCTTATAGTCTAAGAGAGATAATAATAGGGGAAAATAAAAGGACAACATATTTTCACAATAGGGTGCTATGAACCAGAGTGGATAAGGATGCCCTGCATTACCCTATGTCTCTAGGACATACAACAGAAAATAGTGTAACCTTTAATAATGGAGAAATAAAAGAATTTGGGAGAAAAAACCACAACCCATAATTATTCTAAGAGAGTAGGAAACTGTGTGCCTTCAAATATTGAAGTAATTATCAGGTTAAATTTCTATGATCCCTGCAATTTCTATGAAACCTAGAAATGTTGGTAGCGTAGGCCTGGCATATCTCTTAAAGCAAAATTATACTTCTTTTTCATTCAGACTAAAAGGTCATAATTAAAGATATAGTGAAGCTAAGTGAGTAATGGGATCTGCAATTCACTGGGGAAGTGCAGGATGCATGAAGGCCTCCTCCTGTCCCTGAATGGGGATCACCAAGTCAGATGGCCTTGGGAGTGCCACAGAGCCTAGAACTCTCAAATAGAAGAATACAAAGTTGTCACCAAGGGCAACAGGAAGTGGCCCCTGAAAAAATTAGGCCAGAGGAGAAGCTTTGGAGTTTATTTTCTCCAAGGTTTTTTAGCACTATTTTTTTGTGAATATTAAAGAAACATGTACTTATAGTAAAAGATTTGGAAAGCTTTTATTTAAAAAAAAATTTTGGCCAGGTGCGGCGGCTCACGTCTGTGATCCCAACACTTTGCAAGGCAGAGGCAGGCTAATTGCTTGAGCCCAGGAGTTCAAGACCAGTCTGAGCAATGTGGCAAAACCCCATCTCTAAAAAAATACAAAATTTAGCTTGGCATGGTGGTGCATGCCTGTAGTCCCAGCTATTTGGGAGGCTGAGGTGGGAGGATTACTTGAGCCTGGGAGGTCAAGGTTGCAGTGAGCCATGATTGTGTCACTGTACTCCAGGCTGGGTGACAGAGCGAGGCCCTATCTTGAAAAAACAAAATAAAAAAGTCCTGAGAAGTATGAAAAATGCCACCTATACTCATCTCACTATTCCTCAGGTAACCACTGTTAGTATTTTAATATATTTCCTTCTAGATTTTTCTATGTGCTTTTCTTCACAGTTAAAATTTGCCTCTATCTAGTACTTAGTATCCTACTTTTTTCACTTAAAATAATAGCAATAGCAATTCATTGACCACGTGCTATGTCCTTTGTTTAAATCCTTAGAAGATCTTTTAAGATTTATTCCACAGTTGTCAATTGCTTGACATTTCTGTCTTTCAGTTTCCTGTCTGTAAAATGGAGCATTAATAGGGCCTACAGTGCCGGGTTGTTGTGAGGATCTTGAGTTAATATATCTAAAGCACTTGGAACAGTGCCTGGCATATATGGTAGACACTTGATAGTGTTAACTATTATTATTACCCTTTTTTGCAAATGAGGAAACCAAGGCACGGAAGGTTAAGTAGCTTGTCCAATGTCAGTAACAAGTGAGGAGCATGATCAGGATTGAACACAGTCAAAATGACTCCAGAGTCCGTGGCCTTAAGTATAGTGGGAGCCAATTTCCTTCGGAGAAAAAGAACTGGAATTTGGTTCACAGCTGGGATTATGAGATACATAGATACACATCTGGTAGATTTACAGGGGCTCTAAAGGAAGCCAAGTTGCCAGAAAAGACATTAGAGGCACTGAGGAAGAATCCTTCCTAAGGAAAGCTGGTGTCTCTAGGTTTCTTGAGTGAGAAACTGTGTCTATGTTCTTTGCTACTGTATCTTAGTTCCTAGAATAGTTGAATAGCACCTGACACAGAGTAGGCATTCGACGGACCTGTTGATCGGCTAAATCTTTCATGGTGGAGTCGTATATAGCAAGTTGCTTAAAGATCAGAGCGACTGATACTTTCAGGGTAACTGCTGACATCAGAACTCTTCCTGACTTAGCCATCTTGGCAAAACGTCTGTTCCCTAAGAGAAAGATCCATGACAAGTGTACTATTGAAATAGTTCTCTCACCTCTGTAATGCTTGGGAGCCCCCACGGTGGGATTCCCATCCTAACTTAGCCACACCATCTCCAGCCATCTCCTGAAAACATCATTGGCCAGGGCAAACTTCAATGGAGTTTCAGCTTACGGTGGAGTTTTACCTACTAGCTGGTGGTAGAAACATGGTTTCAGCATGACCTGCACAAACGTGGTGGCTGCTTAGGGTACAGTGGGAGAGGTAAAGGTTGAGTCAGGGGGAAAAAAGTAAAAAGAGCTTCAAAAAAGTAGAAAACTTATTGAGCCCTTGCTTTTTGGTTCTACCTACTACAGTATCCCTGCCTTCCTCAACTGAACATAACCCAAACCATGGATAATCTTACTCGTTTTGCAAGTAGGGGTAATTGGTGAGTAATCTACAACGTGAGAGTAGCAAGAGCAGGATCCTTGCTCCTTGGCATTGAGACACGGCCTGAGAGCTGCCACAACAGTTGAGTGGCAGTGGGGCATTCCAGCTCACCATGGGCCTGTGGTGGACAGTGGTTCTGGAGGACCAACTTGGCTAGACATGGCAACATGCATTAATTTGGGTAAATTCATTTCAGTCCTTGGTAAGAGATCCAGAAACAATAGGGGAGAAGAATGCCTCAGGGGTCGGAACTTATAGCATGAGTTGGTGGAGGCTTACGGTAATGGGGATTTGGATACTAAAATGCTAATGGAACATTTGGATTGCATTGATAACCCAATTAAAGTGTAGCTGGGGAGGCAGGATAGAGTGGTGTTTGAGGCACAGGCTTTGAATTCAGATACATCTGATGGCAAATATCAGTTCAATTTCCTTAGCAGGTTATTTACCCTCTCTAGTCTTGGCTTCCAAATCTATAAAATGGGTGTGATAATACCTACCCCATTTAATCTCTTGAGGATTAAATATGCAAAGTACTTAGCAAAGGTCCTGGCATACATCAGCTATTGTGAGTAAAGCAGCCTCCTGCTTTAGCATAGGCACATTCATGCACATCATCTCATTTCCTCCTTGCAATAACTCTTTTTAAGACAGGGATATTGTTATCATCCCCAGTTCATGAATGAGAACATCAAACCTCAGAGACCTTGGACACTCCAGATCACTTACACTAAAAGTGGTGGCCTCAAGAAGCTTGCAGCACACTTCTGGGTCTCTTAAGTTGTATTAGATAAGTAATTTAATAAAGACAATGAGCTAATAGACAATTTTTTAAAAAAAGATTGACCTTTTCGAGTGCAAAATAGTCTTGGGTTCTAGACTTAAGCTGAAAGCAGCCCCAAAATTTAAGGAATTGAGCTACCTATTTTGCAGGGAGATGGCCCCAAAAGGTGATACCTCCTCCCCTCAAAAACACCATCACATTTCTCTGCTCCTCTGTTGCCTGAGAGTGTTCCAAAGTCTCCAGGAAGACATTTAGGACTCTGTGAGTGTGGAGTTAACTAGGGATGTGGGCAGATACTTAGAGATTCATTGTGGCATTATTTAAAATAATGCTCCATCATAGCGGATCAGTTAATTAAATTGTGATGCACAGACACAATGAATACTGTAGAGTTAAGATAATATTGCCGAAATATGTCTGCCAGTAAGGAAAGTTTGTCATGGAATATTATTATAACACAGTATGTAATGATCCCTTTTAAATTATATATATATATAGTGTATGCATAGAAAAGACTCTAGAAGCATCTATATTGACATGTTGTATTAGTTGAATCTGCACAGGTTTAAGGGTGTTTTTTAAAGGCTCATTTTGCCTATATGTTCTAATAGAAGACTATTTTAGAAAATTTAAGGTGAATTGAACATATTTACTTACAGTATAGACATGAATAATTTGCTTCCCCCCCAAAAAAGGATGACTAGGTTCAGACAAAAAATTATCTGAATATTAGCATTCACATGCTCAGATGCTACATAAATCAGCAGTCACTGTTGCTCCTAACCCTTTATTATTCTTTTATCATCTTCAGAGCACTCATCACCAACCACTTGATATGTTTTGGTTCGTTGATTGCACGCTGAAGCTCCACTAGGAACCTGTAAGTTCCTGAGAGCAGGGACTTTGGTCTGCTCACTTTCTTGCACTTAGAATTTATGCTTAGTACATATATGTTGAATCACACATTTGTTAAAATAATAAACATGATGCAGCTCTTCCATAAAAGGCAAATCTTCCTCTTCCACTCTTGCCCCTCCACATCCCCTTCACTTTCTCTTCACCCCCATCATCATCTCCCATTCGTATTGTTTAGCACCCAAAGCACCACGGAGTATGGCAGGTGACCTTTGACATCGGTGTTTGTAATACACATCTCTTGTGCTGTGCAATGATTTCCTCTATGTAGCGTTTTCTCGTGTTTTCCTCATTTTAGTCTTCAAGGTTGTGGCAGCTGCTTGGGTGCTGAAGGACAGCAGAGTGCTGAGCTTTCAGGGTAGGGCGCAGGGTCGGTGGTCAGGTTCCAGGAGTGAAGAAAGGCTCAGCTGCTACTTATCATAAGCCTTGCAGGTGGGGATTGTGAGCCCAGAGCCTCAGGTGGGAAAATTAGGTGTGGTGAAGCTTGGTGACTCCCACTAAGCCCCTAGAACGTTGATAGGCCTCTCTTTGGGGCCCTGAGACACCCTCCACCATTCCACCCATGCTTGTCTGATTCCCACTGGACCATCAACTCCTGAGGGCACAGTCTAGGTTTGGTCACTTTTTTAGTCCCAGAGCCTAGCACAGCGCCTGACACATAGCAGCCACTCAGTGAACGTTTGTGAACTCAACTGCCTAAAGTATCATAGCCAAAATGCTAAGTGGTAAAATGTTAACAAAAGCCCATGCCTTCTGATTACCTTTGCATGATATGAAATCCTGGAATGATCCATTTTCAATGCAGCTACCTCCCTACCTCAGGCCTCTTTATTTTCCATTTCCCTGTTCTCAGTCGACCTTCTGTTTCCACTCTGCCTTCCCTCCAGCCACTCTTCTGGCCAGTCATTTCGTGAACTTTTACCATTTTGAAAATGGCCTTTGTTATAACGGATGTTTCTAGACAACATCAAAAGACATTTGCAAACTGAGTCTCATTCAGGACCAGGAGAGTGTGGGGAATCCAGGGATTTCCCAATGTAGTGGCGAAATGGTCGCCCCAGCATCTTTGGGCCTGTTCATCCACGTTTGAAGAAGAATGCAGGAGAGTGGGGATGGGCAGCAAGCTGAAATTTTAAGGGGCTACAGAAACCCAGCGAGTAACTATAAAGCCCTAGGAAAGCAAGCTTTGAATAAAATGATTAACTAGCAGTTACGTTTTATTATGTGCCAGGCATTGTGTTAAACACTTCACATAGAACTTTCTATTTAATCCTCCTAGCAACCCTAGGGCATAGCTCTTATTATACCCATCTTACAGAAGACAAAACAGAGGTCCAGAGAAGTTAAGCGACTTGCCTAATACCACAAAGCTGGTTGGTTTTTGAGCGGGTGTTAGAACCCAGGTTTATCTGTCTCAGGGACCAGTTATCTGTGCTTTGGTACGCCCCAGCAGGGCGGAGCCAAACAAACGGCAGCCTGCCTGGAAAACAATAGATATTTCAAGCACACAGGTGAAGTGGCTGGACCCAGACCAGCCCCGAGGCGGCGGGAGGGTCTTACAGCGGACCCCTTCTCCCAGAGCCCGCAGCCCCTCGCCCACCACCCTGGGGCTGGCGCTGTCTGCGGTGCCGCCGGGCGGCGGATCCGGACTCCGGGCGCGGGGCGCGGGCGGAGGGGCTGGGCGCGCAGCTGCCGCGGTTCCGGCTTCGCAGAGCAGATGGCGCCGGCGGGGGGCGGCCGTTTGACGTTCGTAGCACTTTCCTTAGCGCATATGTTGCGGGCGGGGACGACCTCGAGCCCGCTGTGGCGGCGGGTTTCCAGGCCTAGACGCGCGGATCGCCCCCACCCGGATCCGGCTCGGAACCCTAGCTCAGGCCCGCGTCGGTGGACGAGGGGAGCTGGCACCGTCCCATCGGGTAATGACGTGCGTATTTCCCATCCTCACCATTGGACACAAGAATGGCCTTAGTCCCATTTTACAGCTGGAAAACTGAGGTCTAAGAAGAAGCTGACCAGCAGTGGGGCTGGGATTCGAACCCAAAGTCAGCTGACTTCTGCCTGAGCACCTGGCGCTACTTGGTGACCAGCGTGTCTCCAGCCTAAGGGTTCCATCAAAACCAAGCGAACTTTCTCGATCTTGCTTGTCTGTGTCCCAAAAACGTTCTTCTTTCTGTAGGGCCTTTGCATATGATGTTCTTTGAACCATCTCCCCTATCCCCACAGACCGTTTCCTCCAAGGTCTCCTTTAGATCTTAGATCAGGGTCACCTCCTCAGGAAGCCTCCCCGGAATGCACCATAGCCCCAAAGATGGAGAGGATCATTTGATTAATGTGAGTGATCCTCTCCTCAAACTGTAAGTTTCATGAGGGCAGGGAGTGGGTGTGCTTTTCTGTTCAGCATTCTATTTCCTGTGCATAATAAGCACTCGAGAAATAGTTGTGAATGAATGAGTAGTTAAATGGATAAATAAATGAATGAATAGGGTTTTCTGAAGGAGCACCCGCTTCCTCACTAGCCAATGATCAGCTGTTTGGGGGTGGAGGGAGGGCTGTTTGGGAATCCCGGGCCTTCTCAACAGCAGCTTTTTATTCATTAAGCCTGCGCTGTGGCTGTTTCCCGGCTCCTCCACCCCCGCCATTGCCCTGTGACTGGAGGCCAAGCCCTGCCCTCCTGTTGACAGAATGGAGTCTTCCTTATGCTGATGAATGAAGTGACCGTTAATAAGATGAAACCAGGCCAGAAAAAGCCAAATGAGAAAGTTGGCAGCTTTGTAAGTGGTTTTTCAGGGGGAAAAGTGAGAAAATGGACACTAAAACGGATCTTTAAGTTGCTTTTCTGACCTGCTTAGTGGGAGAGCTGGAGATTCCAGGCCATTGGAGAGCTTCCCAGATGGAAAGAGTTCAGATGCAACAAATATTTACTGACGCCTACTAGGTGCCAAGGGCTCCTTGGGGCTCGATGACAAACAGCTCGGAGGATGCTTGGCACTCTCAAGCCTCATTTGAGCCTCCCCAAAACTCTGGGAACAGAGGTTCATTGCCTCTGTTCTTCAGAAAAGGAAACTGGCTCAGGGGATCAAATGGCCTGCTGAAGATCACCCTGCCCAAATTTTTCATTGTTTTTTCAAAAATCCGAATGTGATATTTTTGTGATTAAAGAAAAAAAATCTCTTAAATTTGTTGATACTTGACTTGCAGCTTGATCATGTGGCTGCTTTTACACCATCTCCCTGACTGGAAAAATTATCTCCTCTTTGAGAGGTCTCAGATTGACAGAGCTCGATCTCCCTCATTTACTGAATCCAGTAACTCTTTCAGTTCAATGACAAGACTAATAGCAATAAGTCCTTAATAAGACTAATAGCTATAGCTTATGAGTCCTCATCACTTATTGACTAAGTGGTACCACTAAATTAATGTTGAGTACTTTATATGCATTAGCGCATTTAAATCTCACAACTCCAATGAAACAGGCATAATTTCTGTCCCAATTTTGCAGACGAAGAAACTGAGAGTCCGAGAAGTTAAGTAACTTTGTCAGGATTAAGAGCTAGTGAGTAACAAAGCTAGAATTCAAACCCATGTAGTTAACTGCTATACATTGCCATATTAATGGTTTTCAGGCTGTTCTCTGAGGAACCCCAAGGTTCTATTTACCCAGAAATGGAGGAGCTGGAAGCACAGGGACATTTAGCTGGGCGGGCCTGAAAGCCTAGTCCACCCAACCAGGACAGCTCTGCTCTTATCTTCTAAAGAGAATCTGCAATATCTTGTCAGATGAAGAGTACCCATCATGTTAATTAAAAAATTAAACATATTAAAAGTTGAAAGCTAACAGACAACACTCTTGGTCCCACAGTTGGTTGCATGGCTGTGCTGCTAGCAGAGTAGTACCCGGAGGCTGAGCCTTGTCTCCTCTATGCATCACCCCACAGTGCCCAGCCCTGTGTTTCAGTAAATGCCACCTCCACTGGATGAAACATATCAGAGTGTATTGCAGTGGCTGTTCCACTGTACTTTACTCTTCACACCTTCCAGAACTTTCAAGGGTACCTGCAGCCATGCAGAGAAGACCCTCCTGGATCCACCTCCAGCTGGTGGACATGGAGAGGAAGGACTCTGTGCAGGTCAAAAGAGAGACTTAGTGGACTGGGCCTGGTGGCTCACACCTGGGAGGCGTAATCCCAGCACTTTGGGAGGCCAAGGCAGGCAGGTCACTTGACGTCAGGAGTTCAAGAGCATCCTGGCCAACATGTTGAAACCCTATCTCTACTAAAAATCCAAAAATTAGCTGGGTGTGGTAGTGGGTGCCTGTAATCCTAACTACTCAGGAGACTGAAGCAAGAGAATCACTTGAACCCAGGAGACAGAGGCTGCAGTGAGCAGAGATCATGCCACTGCACTCCAGCGAGGACAACAGAATGAGACTCCATCTCAAAAATAAAAAAAAAAAAAGAGGGAGAGAGTTAGTGGAGGTGGCCTGAGGGCAGCACAGAAAACACCTAGATGCTGTGGCCTCAATTTGTTCCCGGGGATTTTCTGGAGTTTGGGGGGTAGGAAGGGCAACAGCCTCAGGCTAGAGAAAATAGGAGCCTTGGGCTTTGAGGACAGGGAAGAGCATTGTGCTACCTGTTAAGAAGGTAGTGACTCTGCCTTTGGGTGATAGTGAAGATTGTGGCACTCACGTGCATACGTCTGGCTGCTGGCTGCCCAGCCTAACTCCCTATCCATACCTCTCTCTGCCCATACCTACACATTTTTATGGTTAATGTCTTCATGGTAACTCTTGATGTTTATTATTTATTCACATCCCATATGTGTTCTTCAATGTTAGACATGCAATAAAATCCAGCATTAGCAAAAACTGAAACAAAGCCTAAAAACTGTCAGCAAAAACTAAAATCAAATAAAAGTATAAATTAAAATAAATACTCGAGTTAAAGAAGAGAGTTAGAATGCAGGTGTGCAGGTGGTGGCACTGCAAACAGTTACCGGAGTTGAGCTTCAAAACTAACGTTTAGCTCCCTAGTGGCCAGAATAAAAACAGAAACACAACCCATTATATGATTCGATTTTCTTTTCTTTTCTTTTTTTTTTTTTTTTTTTTTTTTTTTTTTTTTTTTTTTTTTTGAGACAGAGTCTTGCTCTGTCGCCCAGGCTGGAGTGCAGTGGCCGGATCTCAGCTCACTGCAAGCTCCGCCTCCCGGGTTTACGCCATTCTCCTGCCTCAGCCTCCCGAGTAGCTGGGACTACAGGTGCCCGCCACCTCGCCCGGCTAGTTTTCTGTATTTTTTAGTAGAGACGGGGTTTCACAGTGTTAGCCAGGATGGTCTCGATCTCCTGACCTCGTGATCCGCCCGTCTCGGCCTCCCAAAGTGCTGGGATTACAGGCTTGAGCCACCGCGCCCGGCCTATGATTCGATTTTCTATGAGGAGATGCTGAGTTGCTCAAAGGACGATGAGCTTTTCTCTGAACCTAGAATAAAGAGAATTTTGTTATGCGGGGTTTCACCTACTAAGAAATGTAGATTGGGCCGGGCGCAGTGGCTCAAGCCTGTAATCCCAGCACTTTGGGAGGCCGAGATGGGCGGATCATGAGGTCAGGAGATCGAGACCATCCTGGCTAACACGGTGAAACCCCGTCTCTACTAAAAAATACAAAAAAACTAGCCGGGTGTGGTGGTGGGCACCTGTACTCCCAGCTACTCGGGAGGCTGAGGCAGGAGAATGGTGTAAACCCGGGAGGTGGAGCTTGCAGTGAGCTGAGATCCGGCCACTGCACTCCAGCCTGGGCGACAGAGCGAGACTCCATCTCAAAAAAAAAAAAAAAAGAAATGTAGATTGTAATGTCCCTTATAAAAGACCTACAGTCAGCTCAGTGTAGTTTTTGTCTATAAGTCAAGCTGTTAGCTTAATGCACAAAATTGGACCTCACTGAAAACAGTGCTTTGAGGGGCCATATGGGTTCTGAGGGTCCTACTGAATGGAGACATTAAGATCAGGTTTTATGGAGGAACAGATAGAACCACATGTCCTTCAAATAATGCTCCCTGAATAGTGCTTCTTTCAGCAGGGCTTTGGATAAGCCTTGGACAGCCGGCAGTTCAAGCTTGGAGTATGCTTACTGTGTTTTGCTGATTAAGTACAGAACTGGTTTCAGACTTTCTATTTAATCTATGCCCAAATGTATTTATGCAGTGAACAGTCTTCAAATAAAAAGAGAAAAAAACAGTCTTCAAATAAAAACAGTCTTCAAATAAAAAGATGAATAAGTTTTATGAAGTGGACCTTAACAAAATATATGTTTTTGAATTTTTATAAATAAAATTTGCATTGATGTTGTATGTGTGCTTCTCCCATTGCTTCATTCCCAGATCATAGTCCAAGCAAATTCTGCCAAACTGTAGACCTGGTCTTGATATTGCTGGTTCATTTAGCAGGTACACCATTCATCTTCAAGGAAGGAAGAAAATAAAGATGTCATCAATAATATTCCTACAGAGCCTCCAAGCCAACCAAGTTCTCCTAGTTTGGGAGGCAGTAATTTGTTCTCTGATATATGGGGATTGCTTTTCTTTGGTAGCTGAGACCCAATCAGTCTTCAGAGGTGGTTGTAATTAATAGGTAAGGAAGTGCAAATACATCTGAATTAATAGAGCCACTAGGTGTGACTAACTATAATATGATTACATGTGAAATTAACCCAGAGATCAAACCTAATCAATCCAGACTAATAACTGCCAGGACAACAATTTATGGTTTTAGATGAGTTTACTTTGAGAGCAACTAAGGAAAATGAACTCGGTTAAAATGTAAAGTCTGAGGTTTTTTTTAAAATGAGCAGCATACTAAGATTATAAATATGCATGTAGATGATATTAATGTCCAGATGTCAGATAACCAAACCACTATTTGTATTGGCGAGTGAGAGTACACAAAATAAAAAAATCGGAAATTAGTAAAGGGAAGCACACATTTAAACAATGAAGCTGAAATAATATAGAATGTGAGACTGTCAAAAAGGTGCAACTTTTACTATTCATTTATCTGATTCCAGTAACTTTTTAAAAATTCTAAACAATATTTCATACACAGACTATATAAGCTATAAAGAACAAGATAATAAACAGCCATGTACTCACAATGTGGCTTCAGAACCACAACATTAACAGATTCATTTTAGCCCTTAGGGCATTGTTGCCTGATTCCAAACCTGCTGTCCCCCGGTCCACCAGTAAACACTATCCTGAATTTTGCCTTTTGTTATTGTGGTAGATTATATTACTGGTCCCAATTCTTCACCCTTTACTGTATCCACACCTTTTCCTATGTAATTCTGCAGAGACCTCCCATTGTGGAGAAGGCACATCTCCCCACAGCTTTGGGTTTGGCCAATAGAAGGAAGCAGAAATGATATGTCCGTTCTGAGCCCAGGCCTCAATAATCTTTCCATGATTCCATTTGCTTTTTTGCATCTTTGCAATCACCACAAAAAGAACATGGCTGGACTAGTATGCTACTCAAGGAAGAGGATGAAAGACGAGAGTGGGGCTGAGTCACCCCAGCCAACCCCTAGCCAGGCCCCAGTGAGGGGTTGATAATACATGACTGTGGCTTTAAGACACTAGGTTTTACGCAATTCCTTATACAATATGTTTGTGGCAATTGCTAACTTACAGATGCATTCTTCCTTTTCTTTATAGTTTTACTACAGACATGCACCTGAACATATCATTTAGTTTTGTATATTTTTGAACTGCATTTAACAGGTAACATACTAGTGAATTCTTTTGCATAGGTGGCATTAAGATTTAAAAGGTCCTTGGCCGGGCGCGGTGGCTCAAGCCTGTAATCCCAGCACTTTGGGAGGCCGAGACGGGTGGATCACGAGGTCAGGAGATCGAGACCATCCGGGCTAACACAGTGAAACCCCGTCTCTACTAAAAAATACAAAAAACTAGCCGGGCGACGTGGCGGCGCCTGTAGTCCCAGCTACCCGGGAGGCTGAGACAGGAGAATGGCGTGAACCCGGGAGGCGGAGCTTGCAGTGAGCTGAGATCCGGCCATAGCACTCCAGCCTGGGTAAGAGAGCGAGACTCCGTCTCAAAAAAAAAAAAAAGATTTAAAAGGTCCAAGTCCATGATTGAAAAGAGCCCTATATAAGCCAAGAGTTTTTTAAAAAATTACAATAGTTAGCAGGTAGACAGATTTTCAGGTGGGCATCTTGCCAAGAGGCATCCGCAGCCAGGTCAACATAAACAATAACATCAGCACACAGACAATAATGCTGTTGGGGAAAAAAAAAAAAGCACAGAAAAAAATGAAGAACGAGCCCTTCATTTATGGATGCGTTCCATTCAATGAAGACTGTGATGAGACAGAAGAGCTGAGGAGTCAGGAAGACCTGGGTGACAGCCCCACACCCTTCCTTTACACTGGTGTAAATCTCAGCAATTATTTTATACTCTCTGAGCCTCAACTTTGCTGTCTGAGGAATGGGTATAACAATCCCTCCCTCTTTAGGACTGAAAGCAAGTTTATTCACTCCCGTTCTATTTCTGTTTTTGTTTTGTTTTGTTTTGTTTTGTTTTGTTTTGTTTTGTTTTGTTTGTTTGTTTTTTGAGACGGAGTCCCACTCTCTCGCCCAGGCTGGAGTGTAGTGGCCGGATCTCAGCTCACTGCAAACTCCGCCTCCCGGGTTTACGCCATTCTCCTGCCTCAGCCTCCGGAGCAGCTGGGACCACAGGCGCCCGCCACCTCGCCCGGCTAGTTTTTTGTATTTTTTAGTAGAGACGGGGTTTCACCGTGTTAGCCAGGATGGTCTCGATCTCCTGACCTCGCGATCCGCCCCTCTCGGCCTCCCGAAGTGCTGGGATTACAGGCTTGAGACACCGCGCCCGGCCTCTATTTCTTTTTCTTTTATTTTTATTTTTTTATTTTTTATTTTTCTTTTTTTTGAGACGGAGTCTCGCTCTGTCGCCCAGGCTGGAGTGCAGTGGCCGGATCTCAACTCACTGCAAGCTCCGCCTCCCGAGTTTACGCCATTCTCCTGCCACAGCCTCCCGAGTAGCTGGGACCACAGGCGCCCGCCACCTCGCCCGGCTAGTTTTTTGTTTTTTTTAGTAGAGACGGGGTTTCACCGTGTTAGCCCGGATGGTCTCGATCTCCTGACCTCGTGATCCGCCCGTCTCGGCCTCCCAAAGTGCTGGGATTACAGGCTTGAGCCACTGCGCCAGGCCATTTCTAACTTATATAGAGGGATGGGAAGTGATGGGAGGAGTGCACAGATGGAAAGAAAGAGAAACTCTTTTTCTCCTGAGGCATGAGGAATTTCTGAGGTGAAGGAAAGGCATTTAAAGAATGTTCCTCTGTCATGACCTTCCTTCTTGGTAGAAAAGATGGCAAAGTCATCTGCAGGTTTGGGAGGGTCAAGAATAGAGTTAAGGTCCTGTGGAGAAAGCTGTTAACAGTCAGAGGGAGGGAGGAAAAAGCCATTCACAATGCTTTATGTAAAAGATCTGTAAATACTTAGAGGATGTCATAGTATTTTAAATTACGTAATGATTTCTGAAGTTTTCTAGTTCAAAACGTTCATTTTACAAATGCAAGAACAGGTCTAGAGAGATCAAATCTTGATAAAAGTCATACCATGAATTAGAGTGTATGTGGGATTGCTAAGCTTCTGACTCCCATCCTTTCTGGTATTTCTTACTTTTTCCTTCTAGAATGTGTCTATTTCCTCTTGAGGAATGGTATGTCTAGTTGTCATACTAACTTCTGCAGCAGACTAAATGTTTTTGTCCCCCCAAATTCATATGTTGAAACTCTAATCCCAGTGTGATGGTATTTGGAGATAAGGCCTTTGGGAGGTGATTAGGTCATGAGGGTGGATCCCCCTTGAGTGGGATTAGTGCCCCTAGAAAAAGAGGCCAGAAAGTTAACTCTCTCTCTCTTTGTCTTCCACATGAGGATACAACAAGAAGTTGGTAGTCTCAGAAGAGGGCCCTCACCAGAGCCCAACCATGCTGACACCCTGGTCTTGGACTTGCAGCCTCTAGAACTGTGAGAAATAAACTTCTGTTGTTTCTAAGCCACCCTGTCTATGGTACATTATTATAGCAGCCAGAACTGACTAACACAGCTTCCCTTTCAAAACTGAGTAAACCTAGTTCCAGTCATCTTTTCTTGTGGAAAAAAAAAAAAAAAAAAATTCCATTGCACAGACTTTTAACCAATTTTGTTCTCATCTAAGCTCTCACCTCCCATTCTCTCGTGATCCCTCTCCAGCCAGGCTTTTGCCCCACCACTCCTCCATAATTGCTGCTGTGACCATCACCAAGACCACCATGTTGCTAAATCCAGTCACCAATTCTCAGTCTTCAACTTAAGTTGTTAACAACTTTGATTTAATGCAGTTGGCCCCTCTTTCCTCCTTCAAACACCTTTCCCACGTGGTCTTCAGGACATCACACTCTCCTGGTTCTCTTTCTTCTTCACTGGCTGCTCCTTCTCATTTCCCTTTGATGCTTTATTCTCATTTCTCTTTCCTCATAATGGTGGAATGCCCAGAGCTTAGTTCTTGGATCTCTTCTCTTCTTTATCTAAACTCATTTACCTTGGTGATTTCATCCAATCTAATGTCTTTAAATATTATCTATATGCTGATGAATTCTACATTATATTTTCATACTGCTTCATTCCCCAGAGCTCCAAATTCATATATCCAGCTGCTCAACCACCATCTCTACTTGGATGTATAAAAGCTTTCTTAAACTGAATGCATCTAAACCAAGCTCCCCATCTCTCCCTCCCCACACTGTACTTCCCAGTCTTCTCTAACTTAGCAAATGGCAACTTTACCCATTCAGTTGCCCAGTTCGAAACTATTAGCGTAATCTCTGACTTTTATCATTCTCTCACACTTCATATCTAGTCCATGGGACATGCCTTTAAAATACATCCAGAATCTCACTATCTTCCAACCTTTCCACCGCCATTACCTTTCCCTTGGATTATTTCAATAGCTGCCAACCTAGCTTCCTTCTGTCCATGTTGCTCAATGGTCTTTTCTCAACATTGTCCAGAGAGAGCCTTTTAAAACATACATCATGTCATATCACTTCTCTCCTCAAAACCATCTAATGGCTCCCCATTTTACTCCAAATAAATCCAAAGTCCTTACTATGACTGTGGAGACCTTCCACAGTCCAGCTTCAGGTTAACTCTCTGACTCAGCTACTCACTTTCCCTCTCACAAACATTCACTGCTTGTCCCCTTACAAATGTGATCATACTGAATATATCATATCATTCAGCAGTTTAACTTAATACTGTATCTTGACAACCATTTTACATCAGCACAATCTACCCCATTCTTTTTAATAGCTTTTAGGAAAGTGCTTATGATGTAAAACTTAAGTGACAGAAGCAGTATATAAGTAATATGCCGAACATTAACTTAAATAAGTGCAAAATTGAAAAAGAAAACAATGTGAGAAGGAAATATGTCAAAGTGTCAAACATGTTTGCCGCTGATTGAAAAATTAGGTTGCGTTCTCTTCTCTGCTTCTTTCAGCTTTGTTTTTACTTTCCAAATTCTCTCTATGCAATAATTACATTAATTCATACAATGATTAAATACAAATGTGCATGTGGAAAAAAGGCCAGAAAGTGTTCTTTGGCAGACAAATGGATAGATAAATTTTTATATATCCACTCAATGGAAACTACTCACCAATCAAGGAAGACCTGCTGGTACACACAACATGGATGACTCTCAGAAAGGTCACGCTGACTGTAAGAAGCTAGATACAAAAGACTTCATACTGGATGATTTGATTATATAAAATTATAGGGCCAGGCACGGTGGCTCACGCCTGTAATCCCAGCACTTTGGGAGGCCAAGACAGGCAGATCACATGAAGCCAGGAGTTCGAGACAAGCCTGACCAACATGATGAAACCCCGTCTCTACTAAAAATACAAAAATTAGCCTGGCGTGGTGGCATGTGCCTCCAGTCCCAGCTACTCGGGAGGCTGAGGCAGGAGAATCACTTGAACCCAGGAGGCGGAGGTTGCAGTGAGCCGAGATTGCACCGTTGCACTCCAGTCTGGGTGACATGGCGAGATTCCATCTCAAAAAAAAAAAAAAAAATTATAAGATAGGCAAAATTAATCTGTAGTTACAGAAAGTGGATCCATAATTGTCTGGGGTCTGGGGTGCTATAAGGAGGCACTAGGCATCTTCTGGTGGGCAATGCAAATTTTCTATACCTTGATTGTGGTCATGTCTTCATGGGTATATATACAGCTGTCAAAACTCATCAAACTGCACATTTAAAATGAATGCATTTATTGTATGAAAATTTTATCTCAATAAAGTTGATTTTTTAAAGAAAACAAAACACTAAAAATCAATCTACAAAAATGGCAACAGTCCCTGTTATAAAAGAATGGTGGTGAGATATGGGGCTGTGTGTTCTATAATGTTATATGAAGATACATAAGCATATGCAGGAAAAAATTCTCAAAACCTGGTTGAGGAATCAGAACTGTCTCTTAAGATTCAATTTCCTTGAGGTGCCATTTTGTAAAAGGATCTTTCTTAGGGTTCCTCCCTGTGGCACACGGAATGAAACAAATGGAGCCAAATTGCTCTGCAGAGTAAAGAAAGATGAATTTTGAGGCGGCAGGTGGTGAGCCCAGGAACAAAGAAAAGCTGGGAGACATGAGAAGGGGCAGAGGATTGGGTTCTGAAAGATGAAAGGAGGTGGGACCTGAGAGAGGAGAGAGCCAGGGAGAAGTTCTTGGGGATAAGTACTGCTAAAAGACTTAACTAGGCTGGGCACAGTGGCTCACGCCTGTAATCCTAGTGCTTTGAGAGGCCCAGGCAGGCAGATCACAAGGTCAGGAGTTTGAGACCAGCCTGGCCAATATGGTGAAACCTGTCTCTACTAAAAATACAAAAATTAGCCAGGCGTGGTGGCACATACCTGTAATCCCAGCTACTTGTGAAGTTGAGGCAGGAGAATCACTTGAACCTAGGAGGCGGAGGTTGCAGTGAGCTGAGATCACACCACTGCACTCCAGCCTGGGCAACAGAGGGAGACTCCGCCTCAAAAAAAAAAAAAAAAAAAGGCTTAACTACATTGTAATGTTCATCTTTAGGTGGTTCACCATTCACTCCTGCTGAATTACCAGTAAAAACTCTCCCCCACACAACCCCCTGTTGGGGATATCAAAGGAAAGAACTATCACTTATTGTGGGAGGTGGGGGTCAAGGAGCAGGTGAAGCTGCCAGGTCAGAGGAAGATCAATAATTTAGTGGGAGAATCAGAGCCAAGTTCTCCAGTAGAAACACAACCACGCACACACATTCCCGGGGTGAGCAGGAGGATGCCCGGTTTTCCTTTGCATGTAGGCTGGGTGTTCAAGCTGCTTTATTTAAGCACAAGTTCTCACCCTTAGGTAGGTTAAAGGATTAGCGTCAAGGGGACAACCTGGTGTTCAACATTAGGTTTTTGCTACCTACGTATACTTAAAAAAATAAATAAATAAAAAATAAAAAGTCACTGATCTTTGTTCACTGAGCTGGATTAACACTGAAATCCTCTTTTGGAAACAGGAGTTGAGTTTACTTGTTCTGAGGCTTTCAGAGTTGGTTAAAAATAAAATTATTAAGTCAAATTGGAAAAAAATATTGTATTCACCAGAGCTCCTCTTGAAGAGATTTCTTTTTTTTTTTTCTTTTTTTTTTTTTTTTGCTCCCGGACTAATTTGATTTGGTTGTCGCTGTTCACTTTTTGATACAGGAGATTCATTTCTGAGCATCTCCTTTAAACGTTTTTTAAGTTTTATTTTACTTTAAGTTCTGAGATACATGTGCAGAATGTGCAGGTTTGTTGCCTAGGTATACATGTGCCATGGTGGTTTGCTGCACCTATTGGGAAGAATTCTATGTAGAACATTCTATCTGGAATTATTCCTATCTAGAATCCTATCTAGAATTATTCCTATCAGAAGGAATAATTTGATAAGTCCTTGGGAATAATAAGAAGTAACATTTACTGAGTACTTTTTATATGCAGGCCCTCACAAGCTGTTTTGTTTTGTTTTGTTTTGCTTTGTTTTGTTTTGAGACAGAGTCTCGTTCTGTCTCCCAGGGTAGGGTGCAGTGGTGCAATCATGGCCCACTGCAGTCTTGAACTCCCAGGCCCAAGCAATCCTCCCTGCCCAGCCTCCCAAGTAGCTGGAACTTCAGGTGCACACCACCACGCCCAGCTACTTTTTCGTATTTTTAGTAGAGAGGGGGTTTCACCACGTTGCCCAGGCTGATCTCAAACTCATGAACTCAAGCAACCCACCCCGCCTCAGCCTCCCAAAGTGCTGGGATTACAGGTGTGAGCTATGGCACCTGGCCCCTCAGAAGTATTAAATCATTTAATTTTCACTAGAATGCTATGAAGTAGGTAGTATACTACTTTCTAGATGAGAAAGAAGTACCCCTACTTTCTAGATGAGAAAGCCGAAGCACATGGAGGCTAGATCATTTGTCCAGAGTCACAAAATCTGTGAACGGGAGAGTTGGAGATTTATTCCAAGAAGTTGAGAAATCACAACTGAAGGTGGGAGATGTGGTAAAAGTGTGCTACAGGGATATAGCGGGTAGGGACCAGAGATGCTGTCAAACATCCTGTAATGCACTGGACTTTCCCCCTTTCCAACAAGAAAGAATGATTCAGCCCCAAATCTCAATAGTGCCAAGGTTGAGAAACCCTTCTTGCAATCCCACCCTGCACCTCATACTGAAGTCGAGGTTGGGGGAGCTCCCCCAAGACGTATGTTAACATTAATGCTATTGGTGTCATACTCCCTTTTAAGGAGGTGGGCCTGGTTAACTGCAGGAGGTTTCTCTTACTGAGAGGAATGTGCAAATTAGAGACCAGAGTTGAACTGTTTAGAACAATAAAGGCACAACTAAGCTTTTTCGTTGGAAGGGTGGCAGTGGAGAAAAACACAGGTGATGGTGGGAGAGTAGGTGACCACGGAAGGACACATACATCTGCTGGAAATGTGTGGAGAGTTTTGCTGTAAGGGGTGCATGTAAGCTCTCTTTTTCAGTTCTCCAACATCTTTATTATGAGCTGCATTGCTTGATAATGTTTTGCATAATGAATTTTCTTTTGGAGAGAATAAAAAAGAAATACAGGCATACATGCCTCCTAATATACACATCACTGAATAGAAACATGCTGTTTGCTCATGGGGGGGACATGAAAGTTACACATTTCAGTCAATTCTGTGGCCTGCTCTGAAGGAAGAAGACAACATATTGTCCATAACCTGAAGCACTGTCTACAAAACCCTGGACAAGCTCCTCCACTCTCAGGTCTACATGTCAATGACTCCCAAATTTCTGTCTCCAGCCCAGACTTCATTTCAGAGCTGCAGATTTCTTTATCCAATTCCCTCCTGGATCTCTCTGCCAACTTCTCAAAAGTCAACATTTTAAAAAATGGACTCATGATCTATTTCTCTCTTTCTCTACCCGACTCCCATCTTCACAGTTGATGGAATTTTCCTGCAACCATTCAACCAGTAATCATCAGGGACCCCTATCTTTGTCCATCAACAGCTTCCCCATCCATCACCAAATCTCTCCCCAAAGTATCTCTTGACGGTGACCCTTTTTCTATCCTCAAATTTCACAAATATATGTGTGCTTTTGCTATTAATGTTCAACAGGAAAGTGGAAAGGCTAAAACAGAATTCCTCCAAATCAATATGTTGGGCGCTTTCTGCCTCCAGCTTTATAAATGACCCAGAAAAAAAAGAACAAATGTAAATTCATGGTGAGTGCTGATGATACAGAATTATGTGGCAAGCTGGGGCCAGGGGCAAAGAGCAGGAAAGATTCATCATGACTTAGATCAGCTCAGCAATTGAGCTGACACACGGCCAATTAAGTGTGTTCATGGGAAGCACTAGAGAAGTGTGCAGCGAGGCCCAAGGAAAAAAGGCAAGCTTGGACCAGCTGATTCAGAACCAGATCCAATCACCTCACCTGAAGAGAGAGCCTCAGCTCCTAAAACATGAACAGATAGGGTTGAAAGGAGAAGCTTGGATTCACCAATCCCAGGCAAGGATATTTGCCACTCTGTCCTTTTTAATATCAGAGCATGCATAATAAGTTTCCCTGGTTTTCCCAAGGATTTTTTTTTTCTTAGCACTGGGGAAATGTGTCATTTGAGGTATCTGAATGTCCTTGTCCTGGTGAAGTGAGAATTGTAGATTTTGTTGAGCTCAGAGGCCACCCATGCTGGGTTCCCAGTTGTGGACTCTGAGCCTCTGGGGCACCCTAGGGCTGTTGCAGGGATGCCTGAACCATCACGTACATTACGTTTGTCTATGGACCGAACTAATTAGTCATGCTTCATCTTAGGGCCATGGAGCTATCCCTAGGTAATTTATAGTGAATTTTCAGCATCTATGAACCTTCTGAAATTGCATGCAAATATTTTATATGTGTGTTTATTTGACAATTTGCAGGGGAGAAAGGATCACTGTATTTTATCAGCTTCCCAAAGGAGGTCTGAAAGAAAACTTCCCATTCAAGTAAATGTCATGTATGATTTAAAATATATATATATAAAAGATTATGTTGCAATTAATACAGTCTTAATTTATTTAAGGCATTGATTTTAAAAGAACAACTTTTTGTTACTGTACATTTTTTTAGTCAAAGAATGCTTTAGTACTATATACAAAGGATTATTTGCAAGTCCTTGAAATGTTTTTAGTATTTTTACTGAAATAAGCCCTCACAAGACATATAACTGATAAAGGGCTTGAATCCAGAATCTATAAGGAAAGCTTACAACTCAATGATAAGACAGAATTCCATGTGTATGACATTCTAGGAGAGACAAAACTTTAGGGACAGAAAACTGATCAGTGGATCAGGAGCTGGGGTTGGAGGAATGGGGATTCATTGCAAAGAGACACAACAAACTTTTTGGGGTGATGGGAAAATTCTGTATATCTCACATGTGGTGGTGGTTAAATGACGTACATATATGTCAAAACTTATCAAAGTCTGTACCTAAAAAGTGTGTATTTCGCTATATATAAATTAGATCTGAATAAAGCTGACTTAAAAATAAAGGAGTCCTTACCTTTGAAAACATACTGATCTAGTCCAATCTTTTTATGTGTGAGGAAACAGATCCACGGGGTAAAGGATGTGTCTATTTTCCAGACCATTTTCCCACATCTTTTTGATATAGCAGGACTCCCATTTGGCACGCCCACCACTTAGTGCAGGCTTGTATGAGCACGCCTGGCAGAGATTATTGCCGCGAGATGCTGAGGAGTCTCTGGAGAAAGAACTCACCCCACGGGAAGAGGGAGCCAAGCATCCCAAGCTGACCCAGGAGACACTCCTTGGTCCCCAAAGTGTTGAAACCTCTATCCTGGCATCCAGCCTCGGAGGTGTCTGTGAAAATCTACAAGACTCTGTGGGCACCAGCAACACTTTTGGAACTAGCCTACAAGTGTGACTCACTGGGAAAGGGAGTTTTTTGTTTGTTTGTTTGTTTGTTTGTTTGTTTGTTTTGATGGAGTCTTGCTCTGTCATCCAGGCTGGAGTGCATTGGTAAGATCTTGGCTCACTGCAACCTCCACCTCCCGAATTCAAGCGATTCTCCTGCCTCAGCCTCCTGAGTAGCTGGGATTACAGGTACCTGCCACCACACCTGGCTAATTTTGTATTTTTAGTAGAGACAGGATTTCTCCATGTTGGTCAGGCTGGTCTTGAACTCCTGGCCTCGTGATCTACCCACCTCGGCCTCCCAAAGTGCTGGGATTACAGGCATGAACCACCATGCCTGGCCAGGGAGCCTTTTAAGAATGATCACTTGGAATCTTTGGCACTAAGACTTCTGACTTTTCTATGGCAGGGAAAAAATGGTAGGAGGGTGATAGTCCTCAGGGAGACACCGTAATATCTTGTGGAAGCCATAAGAAGTGGGAGTAGTATCCCCAGATACCCTAAAGATAGCTAACTTACGTTGTACACACATGAGACACCTTCGGGGAATTTTCGGTAGTGGGGCTGTGGTGGGTGTAGCATACAGGGGACTGACCTTTTGGCTGAGCTGGTGGGAGAAATTTGAATGGTTGCTGTAAATGTAGCCCATCAGCATCCTCAGAGGCTGGGGAAATTCAGGTTTCCTATATACCATGGACTGGCTGGTTAGTGGCATGGAAAGGACTAGAACTCAGCTCTCATGGCTCCTTGCCAGAATCTTCGAGTGAGTCCTTACTGAAGTCCTTGATTCTCCTGTCAAGAAAAGCTGGGGATGGGGTGGAGGGGAGACATGCCTTGAGACTCTGTATAGGGGCTTAAGAGTTCTGTGTGTGCGTGTATGTGTGTATGTGTGATATGTGTGATGGAGTCTTGCTCTGTTGCCCAGGTTGGAGTGCAGGGGCAGGATCTCAACTCACTGCAACCTCCGTCTCTTGGGTTCAAGCAATTCTCCTGCCTCAGCCTCCCGAGTAACTGGGACTACAGGTGCATGCTACCACACCCAGCTAATTTTTTTTTTTTTTTTTTTTTTTTTTTTGTATTTTTTAGTGGAGGCGAGGTTTCACCATGTTGGCCGGGCTGATCTTGAACTCCTGACCTTAACCTCCCAAAGTGCTGGGATTACAGGTGTGAGCCACTGTGCCTGGCTAAGAGTTCTTTTTAAAGTGAATCTTCACAGCATACAATTGATGACTTTTTGGTTTGGTTTGGTTACTTTTTTAGAAGTGCTCAGACTTTGCTAAAATATACTCACCAGTATGACTGTTTCCCTGGGGCTGGCCTAAGCTGTGTGGGGAGCAGCTGCAGATACAAATGCTACCAGGCAGACCCACAGGCCTGGAAGGTGGCCTCCTTTGGGGGCTACTTGTAGGAGCAACCAAGACACCTCATGGGAAAGACCTCCTTCTGACTGTGATGGGAAACTGTGCTCTCCAGAAGTCCTAAGGGAAACCACAGAATAGTTAGAAGGAATGATTTGTTGAGTCCGCTTGGGGTAGAGGAGAGGCCCCAGGGTGTGTTGGCTGGTGTCAATGCTTCAGAGGAGGCGGGAGAATTTAGACACCCTCCCTCCCACGTCAATCCAAGAAGGAAGAGGTAAAGAGCAGAGGAGGAAGAGGGAAGAAAGAATGTCCAAAGCTGTGTGCTCCCCAATGTAAGCCCTCTTCTCCCTGGGACCACTGTATTGACTCAGTGGGCTTCTCATGGAGATTGAGGAAGGGAGATGAGGTTTAGGCCTGCAGGGTGGCAGGGTGGTGGGTGGTGGGATACATGGGCAAAACAGAAACAGCATGTGAGGATTCAGGATCTAGACCATGTAACAGAAGCCCTTGGAGTTGGCAGACATTGTGCCAAGAACTTCAGACAGTCATGGGCCATAGAAATGACTGGAGTTCAGTTTCTGTATCTCTGAGGACCACAGGGGTACCAGCTGACACCTGGGTTACACAGGGAAAGAGAGAAGCCAACTTGGCTGAAAACAATGGGTAAAGTTGCACCTTTGATATGGTCGACTTTCATCCTCCTCCAGCACTGAGGCTGAGGAGAAGTAGCAATGCCACATCACAATGACCCCGATGCAGCCCACCAGCCATCTCTGGGAGGTCTGTGCCAATGCCCAGAGCTTTGAAGGAGGAATTGGTGAGGGATGCCTGATGGTACATGACAGTAGGTATGAGACAGCCCTGAGGACTCTCTGGACTTGGTGGGAGGTGTTTGAAAGAGGTAGAATTATCTTGCATTTATAGATGGGAAAAGAACAGAGAAATACTGTTTTATTACTACTGTTATATTTTGTATGCCCAGTTGAATGCAACTAGGGTGGCTCACACCATTTTTGATGTGTTGACACCTTGGCCACAGAGCAGCCGTCTGGTAGGAGACTGCAGACCCAGCCAAGGTGCTCTGGTGATCTCCATGATTCTGTAACTGACAAGGGACAGAAGGCAAAAAGTGGTGAGAATGGGTGGAGAATGTGCTAGATTGGCATTCAAACACCTGAGCGAAAGCTCCTATCCTATTGGTGAGCAAACCACCTACAGTTTGGCCTCAGATGACTCAGTAAAATGGGAAAATATGACCAATGCAGACCCTGTCTGTAGCCTGCAACCCTGCAGCTTTTCAGCTGCTCTCACAATTCTTAAGAATGTTACATTCGTTCTGCTTCTAGCTTTATAAATGACCCCGCAAATGAAAACAACTCTGAATTCATGGCGAGTTCTGTGAGCCTCAATTTTCTCATCTATAAAATTGAGCCAGTAATCCCTATTTGCCAAGTTTATTGTGAGGATTATTGAGAGAATGGGTGTAAATGTACTTCACAGACTGTAAAAAGCTACCCATGTGTAAATTATCGTCATTAGGTTAAAGCATATAATATGGCTAATAGTCAACCATTTTAGACCTATGAAAATGGCAATTTCATGTGGTTCAACCTAAAACTATCAAGTTTTCTGTGATTATCAATGTAAGGATGGCGAATCATGTTTGTGGAAATTCTGTGGAAAGGTGTGGTCTAGAAACAGATTTGTGTCAAGCAGGGTATTGTCAGAAAATCTTGCAGCAAGAGAGAGAGGTGCCCTGAGCAGAGGTGCTCACAGGCCTCTATTTCTTTAGCCATTGGCCCCACGGCTGTGGTGGTGGAATTTCAAGACAAAGGAGAAGTCATTCCTGGTCCTCTGAAGCTGCTGAATCTGTGAGAAGACATTTCAGTTCTGTTTGAAGAACCTACAGTTCCCTTTTGTCAACCCAGGGCCACATTGGCACCGAGCTCCCTCTTGTCAACAAGCTGAAAGATTCTTAACCCCTGAACACAGAAAAGTCCTGCTGAAGCATGCAGGCATTTGAGAGGGGAAAAACTGGCTTGGTCTGTCAGGCCTCTCTACCAAATTCTCACCCAGGGAATCAGCTTGTTTATTTATACGTTAAAATAATATTAATTCAGACTTTGTAAATCTTGCTGGGGACGTATGTCTCAATCCAACTTTTATGCATGATTTGCATTATTGCAACACCAGCAATAATATTAATGGCTAATTTGCTAAATGCAGTCTATATACCAAAGCATAGTATTAAGTACATAAATTCATTCTTTCAGACTTTTGATTTGGGGGAAAAAATACTATTAAAGCCATAAGGCCTAAAACACCTGTTCCAATCTTGCTCATATCAGAGAACTTTGATACGTGGGGTTAGTGGGCCCTGGCATGCCTGTTATTAAATAAAGCAATAGCATGCCCAGTGAATAAAGCAAATTGGAATATAGCACTATTGATTCCCACCTTCTGTAGCAAATTCATCCCAGTCATTTCTTTAATGTGTCACCACGTTTTATGTGAGTGATTTTTTAACCCTATTTTCAGCATTATGATAGGATTTTACTGTTTTCATTCAAGTGTAACTGGATTCTTTTTTTTCTTAAAAAGAGGTTCCTTCACTGATAAGAAGAGGAGAGGTAACTGGAAGGGCGAGTCTTGGACAGTTCTGGCTTTAACACCATCGGGTTTAAACATGGACTGTCTCACACTTGAAGGTTTCTTACCACCTCTTTTGCACGAACTTGGTTTTATGGGTAGCGTTGGTTCAGCCAAAGGTAATCAATAATCAGTCATACCTCTGCAGTACAAATTACTTGGAGAGAATGGCCTGTTTGCAATTCATAATAATAGCATTTAATTTGAGGCCTAGGCATTCAGTCTTGAAAACAAATGTTGGCAGCACCAGAGGATACTGATGGAAATTTGGATGATTTGGGAATGAGATCTTGGAAATGTGATTTTGCAGCTTTGCATCCTAAATCTCTTTTCCCAGAACTGTCCCCATTTTATATTTCTGGACCCCACCATTCTATATTTCTGGACCCCTCCATTCTATAGGAATTAACTGATGTCTCACAATTTGCTCAAATTCATCTTCAACAACATAACAAATAAGAGATGATAATTAGCCAGGCACGGTGGCACAGGCCTGTAATCCCAACTACTTGGGAAACTGAGACACGAGAATTGCTTGAACCCAAGAGGTAGAGGCTGTAGTGAGCCAAGACTGCACCATTGCACTCCAAACTGAGTGACAGAGTGAGACCCTGTCTCAAAAAATTAAAAAGTAAAAAATAATAATTAAAAAAAGAGATGATGCTAGAAGCAGTTCTTTTTATTTTTACTTAAAGAAATGTTATTATATTCATTATACAGGTGAAGGAACTGAAGCTTCTCAGGTATATTGTAGGTTTCCTGAGATCTCATAGCTCATAACTTGCTAAACTTATGTCTGTGGGTTGTTCTAATCATTTTATCCTTAGTGTCTAACAAAGAGCTGGACGCAAAGTAGACACTCGGTATTTGTCGAATCAATGAATATCATCACTGGGAGGGGATGGCACAATGGGAGGAAGAGAAAAGCCTAGGAGACGCCCAGTATGGCCCCTTATTGTCCTCCAGAAACTGGAACTTGTCTGTTTCTAACTAGTCTTCTCCACTCAGAGGCTGGCACCTTGAAGGGTAAGAGAAATGGACGTTCTCTCCAGACCAGCAACAAAACTCATAGGTTAACACTTTGCCCACACGTTCTTGCCCTGGCAGGATAGCAGTTTTTTTTTTCCTTTTTCCCCTTCTTTTTATAGGGTTACCATCAGAAGGGACGGAATGAGTTCTCCACAGTTCTCTAGACATGCCTCTTGTTTGTGCATGCTTTTCCAATGTTCATTTGCTTGTGGCAGGGCAGTAATGAGGCAAGATTTCCACTCAGAAAATCCTCCTTGTGCACTCAATAGCAGAAGGACTCACTCAGCTTCTCAGGAAAGTGGTCACCTAGGTGTTGACAGTCTCCTGCTACTCACCGGTGTGCTTAGACATTACGCAAACAAATAACAAATCTTGTTATTTTCTCAGCAACATGCCAGTGCATGCATTGTTTCCACGGTGGCCATAATGCTAAGGACACTCAGTAATGGAACTCTCCCTGCCCCGGGAGCCCCTGCTCATTATTTTCTCTCCAGAGACCCCTTACCCTGAGCAAAGCATATGGAATGACAGCTCTGCAGCCCCTTAGCACGAGGGAGGTTCCATTTGATTCACAATTTGCCTAGAGGGCCGAGGGGCCAAGAGGACACGGGGTTAATTCACTTGCCTAGCTTAGGTTCAAATCTGTCTACACGCTGAAATGGGCTGGATGGGTGGCAATCAATTCAGCATTTTAACAGGCAGCTGCCCACCCCACCAGTGCTTCCTGGCTTTCCAGGATGCAGATCTGGAACTGGAGAGAACAAGGTGGTACTGGGCGGTTGGAGCAATGGAAATATCCTATAGCTGAACCGCGCTCCTTGATTAATAAACTTTTTAAAAATCATTCTTTTAAGGAGCTCTTCATTCCTGAAGAGAGAAGAAGTATGTCCTTCCACAGAGCAAATAAACCATAGAAATCCAGCAGCTCAGTTGCATTGGTGAGTCCAATCCATCCAAGTACAAATTGATCTGATTAATGACCCAGCTTTTTAATGACACAAATTCTGTTATGTCATTCAAAGGGAAATGCCCTTCACTTCTCTGAGCCTAGTTGTGGTTAGGCCTGGAACACAGTTGAGAGCTTACTGAGTGTGTGTGTGTGGAATGTGAGGGATTCTACACCAGACAAAATAATCTGACTATGTGGGTGTCACTTTATTGAAGGCGGGAGAGCCTAGTGGTTATGTTGGGTTCTAAAGCCAGACTGCCTGGTTTAACTCCTGCCTCTGCCTCTGCCACTTGCTAACGATGTGTACTGGGGCAAGTTTATCAGCATCTCTGTCCTTCTGTTCCACAGTTATAGAATGGAGATTAATAGCATTACTACCTCAATTGGTTTTTGTATTAAATGAAATAATATATGTAGAGCGTTCAGCACATGCTGGGCATGTAGTGGAAATGTGATCAATGTTGACTACTATTGATGACAGTTTGGTGCAATCAGACATTTACAAACAGGACAGAAATTAGGAGAAAGGAAGCACCCAGCTGTGCCTTGGCCTGAGTTTCCTTTGTCTCTTGTTTCTTGACTGATTTGGCTTCCTTTTGTCCCTGTTTCTCCCCGCTTCTTCTCAACATCCCCCACTTCCTTGCCATTACCAGCACTTGGCGACAAAAGCTGCTGAGAATAAAACACGTTTCTAAGTTGAATTTTAGAGATTTGGTGTCTTATCTAGTGTAATTTTCCTCAGGAGATGCTGAGTGCTTCAGTTGCTCCTGAGATCCCACGTTACAGTTCAGGGCTCTGAAGCGAATAGTCCTAGATTAATTATTCCCAGCAGATATAAGGACTGAACCCAAGAATGACTTGAAGTCTCTTAAGGAATGCAGAAGGTACTTCTCAGGCTCTGGAGAAGGTCACATTTTGCTTTTCCTCCTGGAATTTCTACTTGACAGGAAGACTGCCTCTAAGTATCACGAATGGAAACCAAAACAAGAATCTTCTGCTGAGAAAGCCCTGAAAGACCTGGGTCTTTAGTAGGCTTCCAGACCCAGATGATCTTGGACACATACGGTATAGAAGACTGGGCAGGGGTCAGCCATTAGCCTCTTCATTTTACAGAGGGGAAAACTGGCTCAGAGAAGCGAAGTGACTTGCCTTCATCACAGTGACTTTGTGGCAGGACCAAGACTCCAAATCAAAACCCAGGGCTCTGCCTACACCAGGTAACTTCTCATCTCTGCTGACTACCCCATTGCAGATCAAGCTTTCTTCGGGTCTTGTCAAACCCAAACCTTCTCTTTCCTGGTTGGCACATTGACTCTGTTCTGAAGGGAAACATGGAGCTTTCACCTTCAGAGAGCCAACAATAAGGCACATCCGCCCATGAGTCCTGGCTATACTCTGCCCAGGATATCTGTGGTAGATAGCATTCTAAGAACTCCATGGCTGAGAAGTGTGGGAGGTTGATACAAGACCCAGGCAGTATCCCAGGACTCTCTAGTCCTGAAAATGCTGAGACCACGGAGGGAAGTGTAGAACTCCCAGGCAAGGCTGTACAAAGCCCAGGAAATCCTGAGGTGGCTCATAGGTAAGACCAAGTAGAATTCATACCCATGATGCTCCATTTAAGCCCTAACACCAGCTAGCAACATGACGTGGGCTCCCCTTTCCACATCTCTGAGCCCTAGTTTCTCCTGCAAAATAAAGAAATGGATGACCTCTGAGTCTTCCTCCAGCTCTAACAGCCTCCTCTGTGACCCTGAAGGTGTAGTGCTGATTGATCAAGTGTGTAGGTCTTGACATCAGACACGGGTTCAAATCCTAGTGCTACCATTGTGTGGCTTTGGGCAAATAACTTCTCTAGGCATCAACTTTTTCTTCTGTAAAATAGAGAAAATGATACTATATACCTCCTATGTTGTTGTGGAGTGGCACGTGCAGTTGCATAAAATACCTGAACAGTGTTTAGCATGGAGATTAACAAATGTTAGTAGATGCTCCCATCAGCCAATTTCTCCTCCCACCATTCATCATGCAAAAATATCCTGAGGTCCAGTTAGATGACTCTTGCTTTAAACTAAGTGTCTATGACTTTCCTATAAAACTTCTAGGTGTCACAGCTGAATAATCTGATTTTTTCATATCCAGAAAAAATTATAGCATTCTGCTTTTCATTGTAGGTTGAATTTAGTGGCAATGCAGGGTAGCAACAGTCAAACAGCTCATTGATTGGCATTGGTCTGAACTCTCTACAAAGTACCTCCCTCAGTGGGTCCCAGCTTAGATGGATCCTCCTGGATGGGGCCTTGGCCTGAAAAATCCCAGCATTCTCCCTGTGTCTCTACTTGATTTAGACCAAATGGCATTTCCATGCAAGACTCCAAGTGCCTGGAAATGTCGTTAAAGAATTGCAGAGCTGGGTTAAGGACCAGATAAAGGGAAACTTCATCTGGCCTGCACATCAACACCATGAAATGCGTTGTTACATCAACAACCGAAGCTGTCCAGTGATATCATTGGTGGCAACTGGTCAGTGAACATGTTTTTTAATTGTGACTTGAATGTGTTTATCAACCTTGCTTTGATATCAAAAAGACAGCAACAGAAACGCAGGGAGCCACAGTCCTCCGGGGAAAACATTAGTCATCTGTGAGTGTGCAGGCCCTGGCAGATGGTCAGCTCTTCTCCTGAAGTCAGATTTCCAAGTCACTGTGCAGCATCAATGCCAGGAACGAAGAGTGTTATCTTGACATTGAACATCTTTATAATAAAATTACTAATTGATGTCTAATACCACGGGCTTTTGAGCTGGAAAAAAAAATCTCATTGAGGCCGTTAAGTGGTCGGCTGCATATTCCATAATTTAAAACTACTCTTAAAATTCCACCAGTGCCGTATGTATTCCACGGCTTTCTTAGATACTCTCCAGGTGATCTTGATTGCCTGGAGATTTTTTAAGCACAGCCTTGAAGAGCTATTTTTAAATATTCAGTTACATCGCAATATCACAGCAGTTACATTCGTATTTTTTAACATCTTTAATTATACTATTTTGCATTACAGTTTCCAGTATTCCCCCCACCCCCTCATATTTGGCAACTCCACAGCATCTGTCAAAACAAATTAGCACTTCGGGTGGTAGAAATATATTTTTTATGAAAGCAGCAAATGTGTCAGTATTGGACAGAAGCTGAAACCTGATTTATTGGTTTGTTTTCTAGGATTTCAGACCCAATAGGCAGAAGCTTTTGAAAGAATTTTTCATTTGCATCAACAGCGTACTTGCAAAATATGTAAAACATATTCAGATTCCGCCAGAAAGCGTCACTAATTATGATATGTATTTGCATACGTTTAATCACATATATCTTATTTCATTTTGCCATTTCTGCAGGGCCCCTCGCTTCAGGGAGGGGGTCCTTGGCGCTGGTTCAGCCTGCACTCAGCAAAGTTCTCTCGAGCGAGCATTCTGCTGCCATGCTGTTAGTTTTTTGCATTATCTTTTCCAATGAAATTTGAAATTTACAATTTTTAAATGATGTGTGTGAAATTATATGACTCTATTATGTCATAATATTATACATCCCAAAATATTGGTAAAGGGTTCTCCCCCTTCATCACCACCCTCCCCACCAGAGATCAGAGCATTACTGAGAAAATAATGATTAACCTTTAAAATCAGATTGGCATTTCTTTTTTCTCCAAATCTAGAATTAATACGCATTTTTTAATCATTAGTGTAATGTTCAGGATGATACTTTTGTTCTTTTGCCTGTTGAACTGTTACGGCTGCTAGTAACCCTTCAAATTGTTTGCTTCATTCAAGCATTCTTTCCTGAATAATTCATTAGGCATTATTATCCAAGCGTGGAACCCCTCATTTAGCACTGCTGATCTTTTCCTTATGTGTAGCTGACAGGCAATCAAAGTTTTTATCAGTGCAGAAAATTTGCAATTCAGAAATGTAGTTGCAGCAATTAGTAGCTATCAGGTAGCATTGGAAGGACAGCTTCATAAAAAGACAGAGTTGAATGAGCTCCACTGATGTTAGCACAAAAGTAATGGGTAAAACTAACCAGCTGTTTCTAAATTTACCAAATGGAACATTCCCTTCTTCTCAGAGTGGAGGCTTTAATTAACTTGGAGTTTTGTGTGGCTTCCCAGAGGGGGAAGGGAGTGGGTGAGGACCCTTCCTTCACACCGGGCGGGTGCCGCTCTCCTCCCACTGGGCACCGATGGGAGGGAGCTCTGAGAGCTTCCCTCTAAGCCAGTCCTCATGGCAGAGGGGGCAGGTGAGGGGCACTTTTGCCAGAGGACTCCAGACGGGAATGCCTAGGAGATGCCAGGGGCTCCTCCTCTTGGCATCTCAGATGGGAGAGTTATGGATGCTGCAGTTTTGTCCTGTTCTGAAATTTCCTCCCTTCACTCATGTGCTTGCCTGGGGACCCAGACTGAGGCTGAGGCCACAGGACCGCCCTGGGGCTTATTCATTCCTTCATAGGCTGATGGATTCATTCCTTTGTGCCTCCTTTCATTTCTGAGTTCATTTTGATTCATTCGTTCATTAGTCCATTAGATCATTTATCCATCCATATGTTCATGCAAACATTTACTGAAACCCTCAGTGGGATTGGAAGTTGTGTCCACCCGTACAGCTCCTTGTTCAAGAAGAGACTCCCCTTTCCCTGGGAGTCTGTGCAGGATTCTCAGGGCCTGAGCCCCAGAACTTGCTCACATCTCAGGAAGAGGTCTAAGGAGGCCTTTTACACTAGAGGCAAAGTGCAGCTCCTCTGGGTGGGGCGGTTTCTTGGTGACTTATTGGAAGCAATAGAGGAATGCTCGGGAATAGCCCATGGGAGAGGCTTTGAGGGGTCTCTGAAGCCACAGCATTGGAGTGGTCTCTTTTCCATGCACACTTGAGGATGCTACAGCAGGAGTTCATCCCACAGATAGCCTGGGATGCTGAGAAAGGGGAGCCTGCTCTCCACCTCCTGCAGACCCCAGGACCCCAGAGCCAGCAAGTAAGAGAACCCAGGTCCCACAGGAAAATCCACCTAGACCAGCAGGGATGACCAGGCAGCCCATGGCTGCCCAGACTCAGACCCCCAGGCCTTGTCTCAATTTCAGCTATGTCAGAAGGTTGGATTAGAGAACAGAACAGCACAGTGTTTTACAACCCAGACTCTGGAGTTAAACAGACCTGGGATCAAGTGCCATTCTTGTCACTTATAAGCTGCTTTGTGGCCCTTTGGAGCCTTAATTTTCTCATCTGTATAATGGGGCATTACTCTCTTCCTCGTGGAGTTGCTATAAGAAATAAATGAAACAAGGAGTGTAAAATGCTTGGTATAGTTGAATATGTAGGTGTTTAATAAATGGGAAGAGTAGTATCACTAGGCTGTGAGTCTCATGAGGGTGGGGACCCTAGAGGTTGAGAGTATAGCCGTGAGCTAGCGTGCTGAGTTCCAATCCTGGCTCCTGTCCTTATTCACTTAGGCAAGGAACTTGACTTCTCTGTCTCAGTGTCTTCATCTACAAAATGGTAATACTAATAGTACCTACCTTATAGAGTCATAAAAGGCCAAGGGTTAAATGATTAGATATATAATATATTATAACAGATTGCTGTATATAATATATGATTATATTATAAAATAATTATAATAATATAAGGATTATATATCATGCTGCTATAAAGACACATGCACACGTATGTTTATTGTGGCACTATTCACAATAGCAAAGATACTTGGAATCAACCCAAATGTCCATCAATGACAGACTAGATTAAGAAAATGTGGCACATATACACCATGGAATACTATGCAGCCATAAAAAAGGATGGGTTCATGTCCTTTGTAGGGACATGGATGCAGCTGGAAACGATCATTCTCAACAAACTATCATAAGAACAGAAAACCAAACACCACATGTTCTCACTCATAGGTGGGAATTGAACAATGAGATCACTTGGACACAGGAAGGGGAACATCACACACCGGGGCCTATTGCAGGGTGGGGGGAAGGGGGAAGGATAGCATTAGGAGATATACCTAATGTAAGTGATGAGTTAATGGGTGCAGCACACCAACATGGCACACGTATACATATGTAACAAACCTGCACGTTGCGCACATGTACCCTAGAACATAAAGTATAATAAAATATATAAAGATATAATATATTATTATAATTATATATTACATATCATATTTATAATTATAATATATTAATATAACCATATAATGATTATATCTTTTATATTATATTTCTATTATAATATGTATAATTTATAATAATTATAATATCTTTTATATTATAATATATTTATATTATATATAAATTCTTAAGGCAGTGTCTGGCATAGTAAATGCTATGTAAATGTCCACTTTTAAAAATTATTTTATCTTCAGGGGCTGAACAGTGCCTACCTAGTGGCAGGCAGTTGGTTGAATATTGGTTGAACCAATGAATGAAAGTTCTTAGAAATCATACCTCCCAACCCCTTCATTTTATAGATAAGAACTGTAAAGCCCACTGTGACTTGACCAAAGTTGGAGGCAGAAAAGCACCAGATTCCAAATCTCTGGATCACCGCCCTCCCCCACTCCCCCTGGAGGGTACCTGGTCCTTGAGCCTTGGATGACGTTGCCAACAGAGCGTCCAGTCCTCTCTGCCCACAGCCCCAGCTCTGGCCAGATCTATCCTCTCTTTTCTACAGGACAGGCTGCATGCAGGAGCTGGGAGGGCACTGAGCCAGGACTGTGGCCTTTCTGGACCCACTTTGACCTTGGGCAGGTCAGCACTCTTCCTTGAGAACCAAGGTTGCGGGGCAGATAAGTTCTGCTCTTCTTCTAGTGCGACACCCAGCAAGCATGGATCTGGGTTCCCTATGATCTTCAGACAGCTCTATTGTTGGGAAAAACAGAAGCAGCTTTCCCCTGATGATCACTAAAGCCATGATGACCATACAAGTGCTAGACCATCTTGTGTTAAGTCCTCATCGAACCCAGACTTAATTTTGGTGTTATGAGAATGATACATCTTGTTTTGTTTGTTTGTCTTTTGAGATGGAGTCTCACTCTGTCACCCAGACTGGATGTAGTGGCGCCATCTTGGCTCACTGCAACCTCCGCCTCCTGGGTTCAAGTGATTCTCCTGCCTCAGCCTTCTGAGTAGCTGGGATTACAGGCGCCCACCACCACTCCCGGGTAATTTTTGTATTTTTGGTAGAGATGGGGTTTCTCCATGTTGGCCAGGCTGGTCTCGAACTCCTGGCCTCAAGTGGTCCACCCACCTTGGCCTCCCAAAGTGCTGGGATTACAGGTGCCTCTATGTATTTTAATGTAGGTTTGTACTCTTACTTACATATTCCTGTTCCATTTCTAACAGAGAGAAAGCAAGTTACTTGCTCAAGGGCACACAATAAGTTTAGTCAAGAATCCATCTTCCAACTGCAAGTACATTTTCTACCATGCCACACACCTCCTCAAAGGGGAAAGAACGCTTTGAAAGTTAGGAAACCAAGGCCAAGAAAAAGAGACTTCCAGGATATCATGCAACTATTTAAAAAGATAAAATAGATTCACATATGGACATGGAAGGATGTCCATTGTTGAGTGAAAAAAGAGGGTTATAGAATGTGTATAATATGGTTGCATTTTTAAATATGCATATTTTTAAGAAGACTAGGAGAGTATTTAACAAACTACTAACAGTGATTATTACTGGGGACATGAGATATTGGGAAACTTTTGCTTTGACCTTGATTCATTCCTCTATGTTGCTTGATTTGTTTTACAAGGAGCATGCACTGCTTTTAGAATCAACAAATACAATGAAGGTATATTTCTAGAGAGAGCCACTAGACCAACACGGCCTGAGAAAATGAGATTCCCTTTCAGAGTGGCTTGACAGACTTTAATGCATCATTATATTTAGTTCAGTCCTATTATGGGGCCACAGGGACATCAGACTAAGGCTCAAGAGAAGGAAGAGGTACTGAGTGGGGGGCCCATGCTTCTTGCTATGGTTATGGATGTACATGTGGAAGGACATAGCGACAGAGCTGGGGTCCACACACAGCAGGTCTTACCAACAAAGTAGGAAGTGCCAGGCCCAGGCCCACAATCACAACAGGACCCCAGGGGATGGCTTGGCCTATCCCTCCCTGCCAATTTCTTCCCTTTGGGCTGAAAGGGGTAACGACCAAGGCCATTGTTCAGGGAAGAGAAGACAGACTCGATTCAGAAACAGGAGTAAAGTGATGAGGTCCATGAAGTAACAGAGCCTTGGGGCCTTAAGGCCATCTTAGTGTGTTGGTGCAACCCTCTTAGGGGACAATTTGCTACTTTTTGGCTATGTTCAAATTTGTCACATCACAGGTTGTACAATTTTAGCCTCCCTGACAATGACCATTTTGCTCAACAAAAAAAAAGTCTATGTGGAAAGAAAAAAATTATACCCTTTGGCCCAGCAATTTGACTTCTAACAATTTGTCCTACAATGAATACTCAGAACACATTTACCTACGTAAAAAACCCTGCAAATCCTGCACTTGTACCCCTGAACTTAAAATAAAAGTTGAAGAAAAAAATAAAATAAAATAAATACTCAGAAAAATGCACAAAGATACATATGTCCAAGGAGGTTGATTAAAGCCAAGTAATAGCCGATGCACACCACACCTTATGCTTCAGGAGCTTTACATACGTTGATTCATTTAACCCTCGCAATAACCTTAACAGGTAGTTGTTATAATCATCCCCATTTTAGAGATGAGAAAACTGAAGCACAGAGAGGGTTAATCACTTGCCCAACGTCCCAGAGCTGTTAGGCAGTAGAGTTGGAGTTTGAACCGAAACAGCTGAGCTTCAGGAGCTGCACTCATCATTGCTGCTACATGGTCTGTCATTGCTGAGTTTTCTTGTTTTTTGGTTTTTTTCTTAAGTTCTGAAAATCAACTAAGTGTCCACTAATAGGAAGTTGAGAAGTTGTTTAAATTATAGTCCATTTATACAGTGGAATATTCTGTGGTTGTGAAAAGGAATGAGGTCGATCTATAGGGATTAACACAAAAAGACATCCAAGATAGATTATTAAGTGAAAATTTAAAAGTATGGAATGGCATGTATACTATAGATATATCAATATGATTGTGGCTGTCTCTGAGAAGTAAGAGGAAGTAAGGAGCAAGCAGGTGAGTTTTGTTTCTTTTCCTTTCTGTACCTATTCAATATTTTTACTATGAGCTAGTATTACTTTTGTGATTAAAAAAGTAAAATTAGGACTATCTCACACCCATTGGGATGGCTACTGTCAAAAAAACAAACAAGTGTTGATAAGGACATGGAAAAGTTAGAATCCTCGTACACTGTTCGTGGAAATGTGAAATGGTGCAGCCACTATGGAAAACAGTATGGCAGTTTCTTGAAACATTAAAATATGATTACCATGTGATCCAGCAATTGCACTACTGGGTACACACCCAAAAGAATTGAAAGCAGGGTCTTGAAAAGATATTTGTATACCTACACTCACAGCAGCAGCATTCACAACAGCGGAAAAGTGGAAGCCACCCAAGTTGTTCATGGACAGATGAATGCATAAACAATGTGTGGCATATAAATACAGTGGAATATTATTCAGTGTTAAAAAGGAAGGGAATTCTGACACAGGCTAACTATATGAATGAACTTTGAGGACATTATGCTAAGTGAAATAAGCCAGTCACTAAAAGACAAACCTACATGATTCCAGTTATTTGAGGTACTTAGTCAAATTCATAGACACAGAAAGCAGAGTGATGGTTGCCAGGGTCTGAGGCAAGTGGAAAATGGGGAGTTGCTGTCTATTGGCACACAGTTGCCTTCTGGCAAGATGGAAATGTTCTGGAGATGGGTTGCACAGCAGTGTGAATGTACTTAACATTACCAGACTGTACACCTAACAATGCGTAAGATAGCAAATTTATGTTATGTGTATTTTACCATGAAAAAAAAAAAAAAACTACAGATTTGTTTGTTTTTGTTTTTAGGGAGGAAAATGGCATTTCTCTAACTGCTATTCTCGAAGGGCTTAATTGTACCCCCTGGGGCCCTCCTCATTTTCTCTCACCCAATCAATAAACATCATAGAAAGATCCAGAAACTGAGAGTCCAAGTTTCAGCTATAAAAACAAGCATTCCCACTTGTACAGCACTTTACACTTTACCACACTCTTCTAGTTTGGTTCTCCTTGCAATCCTGTGAGAAGAGCAGGCTGGGTTTTCTGTCGTTCTGATTCTATGGATGAAAACTGAGGAGTGAGTTGTCCCATGTCAGAGGAGGGGTTCAGATCCCAGTCCTTTGGCTCCAAACTCTCTAAACCCTGGGAAGAATGGAGAAGAAAAAGTATGGAGAAGGGAAAGGCTCTGAGAATCCTGTGGCCCTGCGCACTGTGGGCTGGAGGCCCGTTTCCTGGAAGGTAGTAATGGCTGCTGCCCGTGATTACACAGAACAGCAACATCCCCTCCTTCCCAGTAAGCCTTTGGGTCTTGACTGACTTACTAACTTTTATATTTGACAAGTATATTAACCATTTTAAAAGCCAACTATCATCTGCTGCCAGCATTTTAATACCAAAAGAATAGTCCTTTAAATGGAGTTAAGTTTATTTTCAGGTAAAAATTGCCATATTGTCTTATCTTTTCACATTTCATGTAGTCTGGAGAAAAGTATGGCCCCCACCATATTTGAAGCCCTTATCCATATTGATTATGGAGTTATTCACTGTATTTGTTACTGATGATTAAAGCAACAATATGTGTGAATGAATTTTAAGTAATTTTGGCAGGTTCAAAGTTATCCCATGTGGTTGCCAAAATACGCCCCTGACATACCCACCACCACCCCCGGCTGCCAACCCCAAAGATGTCCACAATCCTAATTCTAGAACCTATGAATCTGTTGTATCATATGGCAAATAGAAACTGCAAATGGAATTAAGGTTGCTAATCACCTGATCTTCAAATAGGGCAATTATCCTGGATTATTGGGGTGAACTCAGTGTAATCACAAGGCATCTTAAGTGGAGAAGAGTCAGAATCAGAGATGGCATAGGAAGAAAGACTAATCTGACCATTATTGGCTTTGAGGACAGAATGTGGCCACAAGCCAAGGAATGAGGTAGACTTTAAAAGCTGGAAAAGGCAAGCAAACAATTCTCCCCTAGAGCCTGCAGAAGAAGCATAGCCCGGCTGACACCTTGATTTTAGCCTGCTGGCATCCATTTAGGACTTCTGAGCTTCAGAACTGTAAGATAATACATGCGTCTTGGCTTAAGTCAACAAGTTGGTGGTAATTTGTTACAGCAGCCACCTGAAGCAAATGCAGATTTCACGCAGCCTGGAGAAAAGTATGGCACCCATCTGCATTTGAGGACTTGTGATCAACATCTGTTATTGAGGTCATTCACAAATAATTTGTTACTGATAATGACTAAATCTATGTGTGAATGAGTTTTAAGCAATTTTTGAGCTGATTCAAGATTATCCCTATCACAGTGTTACTTTCCAAATTGCTTCCCTGAGTGAAAAAGATGGGTTTATAACCAGGGCTGAAAATCATGCAGAAATCATGAACGTACTTTTTTGTCTTTTGGATTGAGCATTTACTTTGTGCTCAAGACTGTCCTCAGTGCTTTATCTATATGATCACATTTACCCACCCACCCCCTAAAACCTGAAAGGTAAGTACTATTCACATCACTCATTTACTTGCCCAAGATAATGCAAAACTAGTGATCAAGCTGGGATTCGAACCTATCATCAATGAGGAGAGTGGATTGGGCAACCTCATGCCACTGGATAGGTGTGTTGTCATAGCTAGAGAAGGTTGAGAACCCTAACCTAGCACAGGAAGCCACACTGCTGCAGATATCAGGGCTGCCTGCACCAGCCGGGCCACACAACGCATCTGCCACTATCATCAAGTGGTGGCACTCTTTTCCCAGTTTATAAAAACAAAACTTTTTAAATAAAATAAAAAACAAATAAAATAAAAAACAAAACTTTTTAAATAATTTCAATGGAAAAGCATTTCTCAAGTTAGCTGCTTCTCTGATACATTTTTCTTAAACTTTTGTTACTTGGTTGCCATTGTTTGAGTGTCTAAGTGCCAAGCACTAGAGGGAGTAAAACATATCATTGTTTGTCATTAAGTCCTCACTCCAGTATTTTCCGTCCCTTTGACAGATGAGGAAATGGAGGTTCAGAGACGCGAAGTAACTACTGCAGAGTTAAATAACCAATAAATAGCAGGAGACTCCAGGGCTCGACAGCCACTTGTAGCCCTAAATTATCTATTTAATCCTTCAAACTTAAAAAGTTAATGCTTCATGGTTTTCTGCAAAAATTCCAGTGACTTCCAGGTGCTCGACCTGAAGATTCCCGGTTTGGCATTTGCTCTTTCGATCGTGTGCTGTCCTCATACGCAGTTTATTTATTAGGCCTGAGACATTGCAACTTAGCTCCAAGTTGCCTTGAGGCTATTTTCTTGAGACTTTGGAGGTTTCAAGCAAATCAGGGATTGGCTAACAAAACATTCTAAAACAGGTGAGTCATGGTTAAGTTTTACCCATAAGAGGAAGCCAAGTGCGAAGTCTGAGGGGATTCAAAGGGCTCTGCCTTTCTCTCCTTCCTCGCCCTGAAACCTGGCTGCGCTCCCCAGACTCGTTCACAGTGGCAAAGTCATGGCTGTTTCAGCACATTAATGGGATGACTCCGGGAGTGATAAAGGCCATAGAATGGAGCCGCTGAGAGAAGCTTTTGTGTCTCCAAGACTCCAACCCCTTTGATGAAACAGATGTTTGGGCCAGGCCCTCCTTTACAAGGAAAGTTAAACCTCATTAAACAGCAGGAAAACTTCCCGGTGGCCATGAACAGCCCACACACTGGTCTTCCCTAGCAGCAGACGGGCTGGGGAAGAGGTGGTCTCCTGTCATCGAGCCCTGTGTCCCCAGCTCAGAGACTCCAGAGCTGGTGTCTATGACACGTGGTCACCTTGGAGGCTTTGATTTATGGTTGACTTTGGGAAAGACCAGCCTCTGACCTTGGCAGCCTGTCACCTCACCATCTTTTCTCTAGGTTGGGAGAATTTTCCCTCAAGATGGATGTGCATCCCAAGTCTGGCCCCATGAAGGAGCTTCCCAGAGATTTTCTGGTTCAAATGTAGCAGGAAGGCTTGAAATGAAACCCTTTCCTGATTTGCCAGTGTCCCTGGAGCACGCTACAGGCAAATGTGGGAAAACCCAGGAGTTGAAGCTAAACATTTGAGACTGCTGTATGTATCATCCCCAGGCCCATGAAGCCTTCCTAGGTTTACTCTGAAGCATCAACTGCCCCAACTGCCCAACCAGACTGCTTGGAAAAAAAAAAAAAAACAAGTACATGGGAGTGCCCCAAGGATGATTTTTATCAAAATCTGCCAAGTAATCCATTCAGTTTAGGGTGTGCGTTTGGGTAGGGTCAATTATTTCAGCAAAATTGTGGATTTAGCATTATCTTCTTTGAACCAGAAACATCTGTATAGGACGTATAAGCCAACAGGCAGTTAGAAATGGCCAAACAGGTGGGTGTAAAGAAGAAAAAAAAAAAATGTGTGAGCTATGTTTAATTGAATACCAAAAATAGCTAATACATACTGAGCACTTACCATGGGCCACATGCTGTGCTAAGCACATCATATGTATCCCACTCAATTCTTGCAGTGACCCTCTGAGGTTGATACTCTTATTATCGTTATTTTGTAGGAGAGTAAACAGACACAGAGAGGTTAAGTAAGTTGGCCAAGGTTGCACAGCTATTAAGTGCCAAGCTGAGATTTGAACCCAGACAATCTGGCTCCGAAGTCCATATGCTAACTACTATGATCGTCTTTAAAATCTGTCTAAAAGTAGATGGACGAGAGAGTTGCCCCTTTAAGACAAGTTAATCCTTGGTGTTCAAATATGTGCATGTCTGTGTGTGCAAGACACATGACTGTACACACTGTGAACTGAAACGTTTGTAGCTCCCAGAACCCCGCTGTTCCCATCTCATGAGTGCAGAGACACAGCTCTTCCCTCCCCGGGCATTTTGGCAGGCCAGAGGCTCGCTTAAGCCAGAGGCCTTGGCCGGCCAGGCTACCGGGAGGTGGCGCTGTGTCACTTTCCTACTCCGGAGCTTTTGTTTTCTGTGGGCTGCAGGTTGGAGGTGGGGAGGCCCATTTGAGCAGAGCCTGTCGCCAATTTCCCTGATTTGAAATCTCACTCTCTTCTGTCACTTCCTTCAAATGAACTGGGAGATGTTCATCAGATGACAGTCCTGAAAACGAGCCAAAGCTGTTCTCTTAATCCCATCTCAGGATGGATTTGAAAAGGGTGTTTCCAAACAAGGAGCAGATTTCATGTGTCAGAGTTACACTCACGCTGACCTCTTGGTTTTCAAAAGGAGACAAGAAAAACACACCCAAACTCTCAACCACCTTGTAAGGACTCGGGTGATCATCAGGCCATGGGCTCAGGCCCTGTCCACAAGGAGGTACACAAATGCCCATTCCCCGGGAAATCCCAGGGTTAGCTGGAGGAACTCCTGTGCATCACATCTCTCCAGGCCTCTGTGGACTTGCTGGTCCAAGGTGGCCCACCTCTTGCCGCCCTTCAAGAGGCTTCTGTCTAAGGACCTGAATGCTCAAGGACTCATGGCACTGCTGACATTTTGACATTTGCACATCAAAGGAGCTGTACACTGACTTATCAAACGAAGAATCACCCAGCATGGTGAGGCTTAGGCCTGGAAGGGAGCCTCAAAGAACTTGTCTGTCTCCCAGTTTTCTAGATAAGAAAACTGAAGCCCAGAGAGAGGAAGTAAATCTCAACCTGGTAAATGGAAGAGCTGCAAGTAGCTCTCAGAATGCCCTGGCCGGGACAGCTGCCACCGCCTTAGGATAGAGTTTTAACCCTGAGGCACAGGAGGAGGAATGGAGCTTTGGAGTCAGACAGGCCTGGTTTGAATCCCAGTGCTTTAAGCATATCTGCATGACCCTGGGAAAATCACTAAATATTTCTGAGCCTCAGTTTCATCTGGAAAATGGGACAGTATACAATCTGATCATGCGATTGTGATGAAGAGTAAATAAAATAACATACACGTAGGTTTCCAGCATATGTTGCTTCATCCGTGTTTGTTGTTGCTGTCGTTGTTGTTTGTTTGTTTTTAGTGTTATTTTAACCCCAATTGGAGAAGTTGGTTTCAGATTGGGGCTGACCCACTGGTAGGCACGCAGGCACCCTAAGAATCTAACTTGTGCTTTGTAATTATCCTGTCCTCAGACCATCAAGCTACCTTGATCTTGACTTGCAAATGTGGAGGACTGTCTTTTCTGTCTTTTGGGATCTGGAAACAAAGCCAGCCTTAGGCACAAGGTTTTAGGAGATCTGGGAAGGCTTCCCATTCCTAAACCTTTCTCTTATCTTTCTAATGACCATCCCTTGGCAAACATGTGTGTCCTCAATGCACTGAGTAAATGCTCTAATCTGGGCACATATCTTTCTTTTTTAAACAATCAAACATCTCCATGAGTGTCATGGTGATACCAACACCTTAGCATGAATTTTTTCAATTAGATTGCTTACTTGCTAACATCTGCATTAAGGAGATAGAAATTTTTATGATGATGAGAGAATGGCTGAAAAATAAGGGAAGTAATTTTTAAGCTGAGCCAAGGCGGTACCCCAAGAAGAAGTTTGAGTAGCAGGAGAACAGTGTGGATAGAGAAAGAGCACTTCAGGGAAATTCAGGGATCCAGAAATAATGGCAGGAGGGCTTCAAAGTTAACCTCATCAACCTGGAAAGTTTAGCGCAGTTGGTGTCTATGTGGGTGAGGTGACTCAGGACTACTGAAATGCCCCAAGTCACCACTGTCCCCATATACACAGCATATGTAAGGGCCTGTGGAAACACCCTGCGCTTGGGCCTGACTCAGAGGCCTTCCTACAAAGCCATGAATTTAAACTCTTCCTGACTCAGATAAGACATGTTCCTGATGGCTGACTTGGAGGAAGACCTTCATTCAAGCCTATCATTTCACTCTATGCCAGGCTAGCGAGGTGGTGACTAAGACCCTCAAGAGAATCCCAGGCCATGAGGGTATCCCGGATCTCAAGAGGATCCCAAGCCAAGAGGATCCAGTTTCCATGAGAGTACAGTGACATGTAGGTGACCTCTCCTCCATAAGAATGGAGTACATGCCACTGTACTCTCATGGAAATGTCTTCCCACAGCCTGAGAGGCCCTGCCTGCCCCACGCTCACCTCCCAGCCCTATCTGCAGCTCTGGTCCACCCAGGCTGGGCTCTTCCTGCCTGACCTTGGGAACTGCTGCACCAGCCGCTGCCTCTGCCCGGTACACTCCTCCCATGGTCTTCAAAGGGTGGGCTCCTTCTTATCATCTAGGTCTCAGCTCAAAGGTCACCTCCTCAGAGAAGTCTGCCCTGCCCCACAAACCCAACCCTGCCCCTCCCACCCTTCTCTCCCTCTCTATAGTGTCGCTGGTCACTAACTGTAAGCTTCGTGAGGGCGGGAGCTGTTCTGTCTCCACAGCTGCATTCCAGCACATGATGAGAAGACACTCAGGAGGCTGGCAATAAAGACTGCTTTCTGAATGAATGGATTCCTCTCTCACTTCACTCTCCCTCATCTGTTCTCTCTCCTACTTTAGTGAGGTGGTTGTTGTTGCTGTTGTTGTTGTTGTTGTTGCTCTTGCCTAAATCATGCTCAGATTTCCAAGTGCAAAATAATGTTGTTTTCCCTCAAGCCAGATACTCTTTCCAGCTGCTATATCTTTTTCTTTCCTTCACATCTAAACTCCTTTGAAGGGTCACCCTCACTGCTCCAGCTCCACCATGCCTCCTGCTCACACTTCAGAGGCTCTTGATGGGGCTTCTGCCTTCATCCCTTGGCTGATAAGATTTTCATGAGCAGGGTGTCTCCAGTAGCCACACAGGTTATACACTACACAACTCCAGGGTTCACCATCCCACAGACAGAGGGTGTAGATGACTCCCCCTGGGGGTGTGCAGTGTGCACAGCCATGCCTGGCCACCTTGCTCAGGAACTATCTTAATCACCAACCATCTCCCTTCCTCAGGCTTTAGCCTCCTTGATCTCCTGGCAACACAACACTGTTGATCCTCTCCTCTCTGTCCTGATGAAGTGCTACATTCTCCTGGTTTCTGCTCTACTCCTCTAAGGTTTCCCTCTAGCCTCCTTTCCAAATTCTTCTTGCTACTCCCTCTTGCTCACTGGGTGTTCTCTCAGACTCTTGCCTCAGATCCACACAGCCTGCCTCAGAAATCTCCATCTCAACTCCCATGGTGTCAGCTCCCATGGTGTCAACAAATGATCTGCCTTTCCCCTTGTATTAGTCAATTCTCACACTGCTATAAAGAATACTACCTGAGACTGGGTAATTGTATAGGAAAGAAGTTTAATTGATCCACTGTTCTGCATGGCTGGGGAGGCCTCAGAAAATTTGCAATCATGGCAGAAGCAGGCACCTTCTTCACAAGACAGCAGGAGACAGAAGCATGAAGGAGGAACTTCCAAACACTTATAAAGCCATCAGCTCTTGTGAGAACACACTGACTCTCATGAGAACAGCATGGAGGAAACCACCCCCATGGTCCAATCACTTTCCTTCCTCAACACATGGGGATCACAGGTCCCTCCCTTGACACATGGGGATTACAATTCGAGATGAGATTTGGGCCGGGACACAGGGCCAAATCATATCACCCCTCCTCACACACTGGCTGGAGATCTCCACTTGACATGAGGGAGACCTCAAAAGCCAACTCTACCCGATGCCCATCCTTCCCAGGGTCTTGCTCTGTCTGGACCAGTATGGGGGCCATAGTAGTAGAAATGTAGCAAGATGTGGCACTGGGAATGACGCTGGCATCCTGTACCTGGTAGAATCCTTCCACAGCACCCCCTTCCCCATAACTGTCACCCAGGCCCACCTCATGCCTAAATAGTTCCTCACACTAAACATTGGACTGGTGAAATGGAAAGGAAAACCCCCCAGCTGAAACCATCTCTGCTCTGAGAGACAGCCTGATTCCAGGGACTTCTCGGGTCACTGACACTGTTCACTGAGGAGGGAATCTGCCCATAGAGACATTGGAGGGAGCCAGCTCTGACAGGTACAGAATAAAGAGTTGGCAGGGACAGTGAGCATTTCAGAGAGAAGGGAGGAACCCTGACAGCTGCCTGACCCGGGAGTCGGAGCCTTCTATTTACACTTGACTTCCATTGCAGATGCGTGAGGAGAATGAGCACAAGAGAAGAAAAGGGAAGGAAAAAGAGGGAGCAGATGCTTGCCCAGGCACCCACCTGTCAAGCTGTGGAGAAATAATGCTAGAGTCGGGAACTGGGTCTGGGCCTTGCTGCCTCTGTCCTGGTTGAGGGCTGCCCAAATCTAACAGACACATGTGATCCTTAAGCTGTGGCTCACTGATCTCACCTGGGAGTGGGCAAATTGCTCCCCAGAGACCATTTCAGTTGCCTCTGAAGCCCTTCCCATTTTTGTGCCCCTCATAATTAATAGAGGTCAAACCCCAAGGCTACTGTACCTTTTCTATATTTTTGTTTTTGAGTCTGTGGAAGACAGAAAGGAAGCCAGGGCTACCCTTCTTTGCCTTTATGTTTAAGGACCTATCTGGTTTTTGTTGGACCCTTTCCAGAGATGGTACTACTTGCCAGGACAGCTGGTGTTTTCTATCAGAGTCCTTTCTGGACTCTGGAAATTCAACTCTTGCTGTACTGGGGTAATGTCCCACATGCCTGGGACATTCAGCCTTGAGAGAGCTGCACTGTCTACAGTAGCTGGACACACTGCTCAGTGACCAGCTCAAACACAGAAATTCCAGTGAAAGGAAGTAGGTCTTATTGGAGTATAACCATGCTTCATTTGGTTAAGAGGCACAGCCAGGTACTTAAGCACAGTGCTATTCAAAGTTGGGCCTATGCCCTGTGCCATAGATGGTTTGCTACTGCACCATAACATGGCAAATAGTTACAAAATATGAAGGTGAGCAACTAGAGACCTTTTTTTTAAATATGATACACACATTTAATATTTTCATGAATTGCTAAACAGTTTTCTGTGGTACCATTTGGAATAATTTTACAAGCCCACTAGTGATGTATGAAAGTTTCTATTGTTCTACATCCTAATTAGCATTTAGGCATTTTTTCAGTCATTTAAAAATAATTTCCACAAGTTATTGGGGTACAGGTTGTATTTGGTTACTTGGGTAAGTTCTTTGGTGGTGATTTGTGAGATTTTGATGCACCCATCACTGGAGCAGTATACACTGAACCATATTTGTAGTCTTTTATCCCTTACCCCTTTCTCACTCTTCCCAAGTCCTCAAAGTCCATTGTGTCCTCATAGCTTAGCTCCCACATATCAGTGAGAACATATGATATTTGTTTTTCCATTCCTGAGTTACTTCACTTAAAATAATGTCTCCAACCTCATCCAGGTCACTGCAAATGCTGTTAATTCATTCCTTTCTATGGCTGAGCAGTATTCCATTGTATATATATACCATAGTTTCTTTATCCACTTGTTGATTGATGGGTATTTGGGTTGGTTCCATAATTTTGCAATTATGAATTGTGCTGCTATAGACATTCATGTGCAAGTATCTTTTTCAAATAATGACTTATTTTCCTCTGGATGGATACCCAGTAGTGGGATTACTGGATCAAATGGTAGTTCTACTTTTAGTTCTTTAAGGAAGCTCTACGCTGTTTTTCTCAGTGGCTATACTAGTTTATCTTCCCAACAGCAGTGTAGAAATGTTCCCTGATCACCACATCCATGCCAACATCCACTGTTTTTTGTATTTCTTGATTATGGCCATTTTAAGAGTAAGGTGGTGTCACATTATGGTTTTGATTTGCATTTCCCTGATCATTAGTGATGTTGAGCATTTTTTCATATGCTTGTTGGCCATTTGTGTATCTTCTTTTGAGAATTTTCTATTAATGTCCTTGGCCCACTTTTTGATGGAATTGCTTGTTTGTTTTCTTTTTTTCTTTTCTTTTTTTTTTTTTTTTTTTGAGATGGAGTCTCACTCTGTCGCCCAGGCTAGAGTGCAGTGGCTGGATCTCAGCTCACTGCAAGCTCCGCCTCCCGAGTTTACGCCATTCTCCTGCCTCAGCCTCCTGAGTAGCTGAGACTACAGGCGCCCGCCACCTCGCCCGGCTAGTTTTTTGTAATTTTTAGTAGAGACGGGGTTTCACCGTGTTAGCCAGGATGGTCTCGATCTCCTGACCTCGTGGTCCGCCCGTCTCGGCCTCCCAAAGTGCTGGGATTACAGGTTTAAGCCACCGCACCCGGCCTGTTTATTTGTTTTCTTACTGATTTGTTTGAGTTTGTTGTAGATTCTAGATATTAGTCCTTTGTCAGATGTACAGATTGTGAAGATCTTCTCCTACTCTGTGGTTGTCTGTTAACTCTGCTGATTGTTCCTTTTGCCGTGCAAAAGCTCTTTAGTTTAGTTAGGTCGCAGTTGTTTATCTTTGTTTTTATTGTATTTGCTTTTGGGTTCTTGTCATGAAATCTTTGCCTAAGCCAATGTCTAAAAGGGTTTTTCTAATGTTATCTTCTAGAATTTCTATAGTATTGGGTCTTAGGTTTAAGTTCTTAATCCATCTTGAGTTGATTTTTGTATAAGGTGAGAGGTGAGAATCCAGTTTCATTCTCCTACATGTGGCTAACCAATTGTCCCAGCACCATTTGTTGAAAAGGGTGACTTTTCCCCACTCTGTGTTTTTGTTTGCTTTGTCGAAGATCAGTTGGCTGTAAGTATTTGTGTTTATTTCCGGGTTCTCTATTCTGTTTCATTTGTCTATGTGCCTATTTATTTATTTATTTATTTATTTATTTATTTTTATTTTTATTTATTTATTTATTTTATTATACTTTAAGTTCTAGGGTACATGTGCATAATGTGCAGGTTTGTTACATATGTATACTTGTGCCATGTTGGTGTGCTGCACCCATCAACTCATCAGCACCCATCAATTCATCATTTATATCAGGTATAACTCCCAATGCAATCCCTCCCCCCTCCCCCCCCATGATAGGCCCCAGTGTGTGATGTTCCCCTTCCCGAGTCCAGGTGATCTCATTGTTCAGTCCCCACCTATGAGTGAGAACATGCGGTGTTTGGTTTTCTGTTCTTGTGATAGTTTGCTAAGAATGATGGTTTCCAGCTGCATCCATGTCCCTACAAAGGAGGCAAACTCATCCTTTTTTATGGCTGCATAGTATTCCATGGTGTATATGTGCCACATTTTCTTAATCCAGTCTGTCACAGATGGACATTTGGGTTGATTCCAAGTCTTTGCTATTGTGAATAGTGCTGCAATAAACATACGTGTGCATGTGTCTTTACAGCAGCATGATTTATAATCCTTTGGGTATATACCCAGTAGTGGGATGGCTAAGAAGACATTCATACAGCCAACAGACACATGAAAAAATGCTCATTATCACTCGCCATCAGAGAAATGCAAATCAAAACCACAATGAGATACCATCTCACACCAGTTAGAATGGCAATCATTAAAAGTCAGGAAACAACAGGTGTTGGAGAGGATGTGGAGAAATAGGAACACTTTTACACTGTTGGTGGGATTGTAAACTAGTTCAACCATTATGGGAAACAGTATGGCAATTCCTCAAGGATCTAGAACTAGATGTACCATATGTGCCTATTTTTATACCAGTACCACACTGTTTTGGTGACCATGGCCTTATAATACAGTTTGAAATCAGGTAGTGTGATGCCTCCAGATTTGTTCTTTTTGCTTAGTCTTGCTTTGGTTATGCGCCCCCTTTTTTGGTTCCGTATGAACTTTAGAATTGTTTTTTCTAATCCTGTGAAGAACGATCATGGCGTTTTGATAGGGATTGCATTGAATTTGTAGATTGCTTTTGACTGTATGGTCATTTTCACAATATTGATTCTACCCATCCAGGAGCATGAAATGTGTTTCCATTTGTGTTGCCTGTGATTTCTTTCAGCAGTGTTTTGTAGTTTTCCTTGTAGAGGTCTTTCAATTCCTTGGTTAGGTATATTCCTTTTACTTTTTACTTTTTTACCTTTTTTTTTTTTTTTTTTTTTTTGAGACAGAGTCTCGCTCTGTCACCCAGGCTGGAGTGCAGTGGCGAGATCTCGACTCACTGCAAGCTCCGCCTCCCGGGTTCACACCATTCTCCTGCCTCAGCCTCCGGAGTAGCTGGGACTACAGGCGCCCGCCACCTCGCCCAGCTGATTTTTTGTATTTTTAGTAGAGACGGGGTTTCACCGTGTTAGCCAGGATGGTTTCCATCTCCTGACCTCGTGATCCGCCCACCTCAGCCTCCCAAAGTGCTGGAATTACAGGCACGAGCCAAAGTATATTCCTAAGTATTTTATTATTTTTTTCTTGCAGCTATTGTAAAATGGATTGAGTTCTTGATTTAATTATCTGCTTGGTCCTTGTTGGTATATAGAAGAGCTACTGATTTGTGTACATTAATCTTGTATCCAGAAACTTTGCTGAAATATTTTATCAGACCTAGGAGCTTTCTGGAGGAATCTTTAGGGTTTTCAAGGTAAATGGTCATATCATCAGCAAACAGTGGCAGTTTGACTTCCTCTTTACTGATTTGGATGCCCTTTATTTCTTTCTCTTGTCTGATTGCTCTGGCTAGGACTTCCAGGACTATGTTGAAGAGGAGTGGGGCGAGTGGGCATCCTTGCCTTGTTCCAGTTCTCAGCGGGAATGCTTTCAACTTCTTAGAGGGAATGCTTTCAACTTTTCCCCATTCAGTATTATATTGGCTGTGGGTTTGCCATAGATGGCTTTTATTACATTAAGGAATGTCCCTTGTATGCCAGTTTTGCTGGGAATTTTAATCATAAAGGGATGCTGGATTTTGTTGAATGCTTCTCTGCATCTATTGAGATGATCATGTGACTTTTGCTTTTAATTCTGTTTATATTGTGTATCACGTTTATTGACTTGTGTACGTTAAATTATCCCTGCATCCCTGGTATGAAACCCACTTGATCATGGTGGATTATCTTTTTGATATGTTGTTGGATTCAGTTAGCTGGTATTTTATTAAGGATTTTAGCATGTATGTTCATTAAAGATATCAGTTTGTAGTTTTCTTTTTTGGTTATATCCTTTCCTGGTTTTGGTATTAGGGTGATACTGGCTTTATAGAATGAATTAGGAAGTGTTCCTTCTTTCTCTATCTTGTGGAACAGTGTCAAAAGGATTGGTACCAATTCTTCTTTGAATGTCTGGTAGAATTCTGCTGTGTTGGTTATTTTTTAATTACCATTTCAATCTTGCTGCTTGTTATTGATCTGTTCAAGGTATCTAATTCTTCCTGATTTCAGCTAGGAGGGTTTGATTTTCCAGGAATTTATCCATCTCTTCTAAGTTTTCTAGTTTATGTGCATAAAGGTGTTCATAGTGTCCTTGAATGATCTTTTGTATTTTAGTGATGTCAGTTGTAATATCTCCTGTTTCATTCTTAGTGAGATTATTTGGATTTTCTCTTTTTCTGGTTAATCTTGCTAATGATCTATCAATTTTATTCATCTCTTCAAAGAGCCAGCTTTTTGTTTCACTTATCTTTTGTGGGTTTTTTTGTTTGTTTGTTTCAGTTTCATTTAGTTCTGCTCTGATCTTCGTTATTTCCTTTTTTCTGCTGGGTTTGGGTTTGGTGTTTTCTTGTTTCTCTAATTCATGAGGTGTGCACTTAGAATGTCAGCTTGTGCTCTTTCAGTCTTTTGGATGTAGGCGTTTAGGGCTATAAACTTACCTCTTAGCACTGCCTTTGCTGTAATCCAGAGGTTTGGGTAGTTTGTGTCATTATTGTCATTCAGTTCAAAGAACTTTTTAATTTCCATCTTGATTTCATTTTTGATGCAATGCTCATTCGGGAGCAGGTTATTTAATTTCCATGTATTTGCATGGTTTTGAAGGTTCCAGTGTTGATTTGCAGTTTTATTCCACTGTGGTCTGAGAGAGTGCTTGATATAATTTTAATTTTCTTAAATTTACTGAGGCTCGTTTTATGGCCTATCATACGGTCTATCTTGGAAAAAGTTCCATGCACTGTTGAATAGAATGTGTATTCTGTGGTTGTTGGACGAAATGCTCTGTATATATCTGTTAAGTCCATTTGTTCCAAGGTATAGTTTAAATCCATTGTTTCTTTGTTGACTTTCTGTCTTGATGACCTGTCTAGTGCTGTCAGTGGAGTATTGAAGTCCCCCACTATTATTGTGTTGCTGTCTATCTCATTTCTTAGGTCCATTAGTGATTGTTTCATAAATTTGGAAGCTCCAGTGTTAGGTGCATATATATTTAGGATTGTGATATTTTCCTGTTGGGCAAGGCCTTTTACCATTACATAATGTCTCTCTTTGTCTCTTTTAACTGTACTATGTTGAAAAGGAGTGGTGAGAGTGGGCATCCTTGCCTTGTTCCAGTTCTCAGTGGAATGCTTTCAACTTCTCAGAGGGAATGCTTTCAACTTTTCCCCATTCAGTATTATATTGCTTTAAAGTTTGTTTTGTCTGATGTAAGAATAGCTACCCCTGCTCTCTTTTGGCGTCCATTTGCATGAAATGCCTTTTTCCACCCCTTTACTATAAGTTTATGTGAGTCGTTATGTGTTAGGTGAGTCTCCTGAAGGCAGCAGGTAATTGGTTGGTGAGTTCTTATCCATTCTGAGGTTCTGTCTCTTTTAAGGGGAGCATTTAGGCCATTTAAATTCAATGTCAGTGTTGAAATGTTAGGTACCATTGTATTCATTGTACAATGAATTGTACAATGAATTGCTGTGTACTTTGGTTTTTTTGGTTTTTGTTTTTGCTTCTTAATTTGTATTTTTGTTTCATAGGTCCTGTGTGATTCATGCTTTAAAGAGGTTCTGTTTTGATGTATTTCTAGGATTTGTTTCAAGATTTAGAACTCTTTTTAGCAGTTCTTGTAGTGGTGGCTTGGTAATGGCGAATTCTCTCAGCATTTGTTTGTCTGAAAAAGACTGTATCTTGGCTGATAATTGTTTTGTTTGAGGAGGCTAAAGATAGGGCCCCTATCCCTTCTAGCCTGTAGGGTTTCTGCTGAGATTTCTGTTAATTTGATAGGTTTTTCTTTATAAGTTACCTGGTTCTTCTGTCTCACAGCTCTTAAAATTCTTTCCTTCATCTTAACTTTGGATAATCTGATGACAATGTACCTAGGCGATGATCTTTTTGTGATGAATTTCCCAGGTATTCTTTGTGCTTCTTGTATTTGGATGTCTAGGTCTCTAGCAAGGCTGCGGAAGTTTTCCTTGATTATTCCTCCAAATATGTTTTCCAAGCTTTTAGAATTCTCTTCTTCCTCAGGAACACCAATTATTCTTAGGTTTGGTCATTTAACATAATCCCAGACTTCTTGGAGGCTTTGTTCACATTTTCTTATTCTTTTTTCTTTGTCTTTGTTTGATTGTCTGTCTTTGAGCTCTGAATTTCTTTCTTCTACTTGTTCAGTTCTATTGCTGAGACTTTCCAGAGCACTTCACATTTCTAAAAGTGTATCCAAAGTTTGCTGAATTTTTTTATTGTTTTTTCTTTAAGCTATCTTTTTCCTTGAATATTTCTCCCTTTACTTCTTGTATCGTTTTTGGATTTCCTTGCACTGGGTGTTGCCTTTCTCTGGTGCATCCCTGATTAGCTTAATAACTAACTTCCTGAATTCATTTTCAGGTACATCAGGGATTTCTTCTTGGTTTGGATCCAGTTCTGGTGAACTAGTGTGATTTTTGGGGGGTGTTAAAGAGCCTTGTTTTGTCATATTACTGGGGTTGGTTTTCTGGTTCCTTCTCATTTGGGTAGACTCTGTCAGAGGGAAGGTCTGGGGTTGAGGGCTGTTGCTCAGATTATTTTGTCCCATGGGGTGTTCCCTTGATGTAGTACTCTCCCCCTTTTCCTATGGATGTGGCTTCCTGTGGGCCGAACTGCAGTGATTGTTGTCTGTCTTCTGGGTCTAGCCACCCAGCAAGTCTAACCTAGTACCGGGGGTTGTCTGCACAGAGTCCTGTGATGTGAACCTTCTATGGGACCCTCAGCCATGGATACCAGTGCCTGTTCCAGTAGAAGCGGTGGGGGGGGGGGAGGGGGGGCAGGGTGCAATGGTCTCCTTGAGGGTTCTTAGCTTTGGTGGTTTAACGCTCTATTTTTGTGCTGGTTGGCCTCCTGCCAGGAGGTGGCGCTTTCCAGAGAGCATCGGCTGTAGTAGTATGGAGAGGGACCAGCTGTGGTTGGGGACTCCCAAGATTATATGCCCTTTGCCTTCGGCTTCCAGGTTGGCTAGGGAAGGAGTATCAGGTGGGGGCAGGGCTAGGTGTGTCTGAGCTCAGGCTCTCTTGGGTGGGTCTTGCTACAGCTGCTGTGGAAAATGGGGGTGAGATTCCCAGGTCACCAGAGTTGTGTACCTAGGAGGATTATGGCTTCCTCTGCTGAGTCATGCAGGTTGTCAGGGAAGTGGGGGAAAGCCAGCAGTCACAGGCCTCACCCAGCTCCCATGCAAACTGAAGGGCCGGTCTCACTCCCAACTAGAGACTTTTACAGCAATGGGACATTGCTGGGTCATCCAAGTGCATAGCCATGAACTCAACTCATTGAAAGAGTTGAGTATCCATACTTGCACAGTAAGTGCACAAGAAAAGAGCTGCTATTAGTCAGGCAATAGGATGTATTGATTTCCAAATCATGCATTGATTAGAAATTTTAAAATCTGATCCATCACCACAAACAGTTTGAGAAACACTACTTTAATTTAGTCTATGAAAATATCTGAGGAGTAATGCCATAAATAACCTGTTTACCTTTGTTAAATTCAATGTTTCCCAAACTTATTTAACCATGAGGTATTTTGGGGTGGGAAGGATTGCTACTAGCGTACCAAGGAAGTGCTGTATCTCCAAACACGCTTTGAAGAAGACATTCTAAATGGTGAGAATGAGTAAGTGCGTAATCCCTTGGTCCAGAATCTCTAAACATTTTCCAAGCCACAGGTCCCACTTAGCTAGATCTGTAAGGGCCTTAGGTAACTACTTCATTTGGATTAACTGGAATAATTTAACGACTGCCCCTGATCACTTGGTGCCTTGGAAGACCTTTTTTCCTGCTCCCAGGAGCCCAACTTTTACCCAGGGTGGGGCTGCAGGCACCGCCAGCCCATTATCTCAAGCCTCCAGTTTTAATTAAATTACAAAATGACACACCAGAAGCACAACAGCACAATAAGCCCAGGTAAGTTGGTCACTGAGGGAGAGATACTAAGTCCTTCATGCCACAAGGGGCCCATTTACTATAACTTAGCACTGGACCAGGGCACCTGGGATCCATGAATGGAGTAACTTCTAATTCTTTCCCCTCAGTCCTCCATACATTATAAACAAATACTTGCACATTCTCATCTTAATTTTACTAGTTATTTGCTGCTGTGAGCACCAAGGCATACAAAACCTTTTTCTTTCCTTGTAGTAAGTGGCACACGAGTAAGTGCTTAACAACCAGCTCTCTGTGGAGGATAGCAGAGAGCCCCACTTCATAGTGTTTGCCAATTTCTGTGGTGTAAATACTCCTACCATGGCCTATTTCAAGCTGCCATCCTGACCCCACTGACTACCAATTTAAGAACTGATACACACAATCTACTCTCAGGAACCAGTGTCAGCCAGGCCAGCTTCAGCAAAATGTTGCTGTAAATTCTGACTCTCATCGTAATATTATAGCCTGATTTGTTGAACCATACAATGTCTGAGCAGGAAAAGACCTCAGAGATAATCTAGTCTAAACTTCCCCATTTGAAGGATATGGGACAAGGCCCAGAGAAGTGCAGTGACTTACCTAAGGCAACCCAGCAAATTAATGGCAGATGGGACTCAAATCCAGACCTTCTGGCTCTTTCATTTACACTATGCTTCTCTTTAAACATATGGTCTTACTGATTCACAAAATAGTCACTCAAGAGTTATTGTATCCATTTAATAGAAGAAGAAACTGAGAAAGGGTATTAAGAATTACCCAAAGCCACAGAGCTAATAAGTGTACTCATGTCTCTCTGACTTCCATTCCACTGAAACCTCTCCATTCCACCTTTTCTTGGGTGGATGCTACCACGAGACATGCTCTTCTACAATCTTTCAGCTGCTAAAGAGTTTTGACTAGCAAGTCATGGATGGGTGAATTGCTCTGTTGACTTCCAGTCTATTACCCATTAATTCTCTATCCTGAATATTACCTATAGCTGGTTTTAAAGATACATCTATTGGCCGGGCGCAGTGGCTCATGCCTGTAATTCCAGCACTTTGGGAGGCCGAGATGGGCGGATCACCAGGTCAGGAGATCGAGACCATCCTGGCTCACACGGTAAAACCCTGTCTCTACTAAAATTACAAAAAATTAGCCGGGCGTGGTGGCAGGTGCCTGTCGTCCCAGCTACTCGGGAGGCTGAGGCAAGAGAATGGCATGAACCCAGGAAGTGGAGCTTGAAGTGAGCAGATATCACACCATTGCACTCCACCCTGGGCAACAGAGAGAGACTCTATCTCAAAAAAAAAAAAAAAAGATACATCTATGACTTATGTTAGCATACATGGTAGGCTGCTATAATAGAGAAACACCCAAATACAATGGCTTAAACAATACTGAAGTTTATTTCTTTCTTACCTGAAGTTCAAGTAGAAAGCCTAGGTCTTTATGGTGGCTCAGTAATGCCAGGGGCCCAGGTTCCTTCTTTTCTGTTCCTCTGCTCAAAACATGGCTCAATATAAGGCTTTCATCTCATGGCCCAAAATAGCTGCTCCAACTCCTGCTATCATAGCCATGGGCCAAGCAGAGGAAAGGAGAAAGTGGAGGTAGAACAGGGTATGCTTCTTCTTTTTTTTAATTGCACTTTCAAAAGTTGCATGTATTATTTTTGCTCACATACCACCGGCAAGAAAAGAGTCACATCGTCACATATTTGCATGGGAGGCTGAGAAATGTGGTTTTTAGCTGAGCAGCTATCTCCTCGGCAAAAACTTGAGGGTTCTCCTGAAGGAAGAAGAGGAGAATGCAGACTGAGAAATGATTAGGAGTTTCTGCTATGATGTCTGAGATGCAGGAGATAGAGACGGAATGAAGCTAGGAAAGAAGAAAGAAGGAAGATATGGAAAGCAAAGGGAGCTACACACACTGTTGGAGAGTCTAGTGTCAGGAGAAGAATTGCAATCAGCCTTTGTCCTCTTCAAAGTCAAACACCTGTATCATCCTAAGAATCTGCACCATTTAGGAAGTTTTTGATAACTTTTTAAAATTTATTTTGAATGAGATATTCAGAGGGTTTTTTGTTTTGCTTTGTGTTTTGGAGACAGAGTCTCCCTCTGTCGCCCAGGCTGGAGTGCAGTGGCATGATGTCAGCTCACTGCAACCTCCACCTCCCGTGGAGGGGGTTTTTAAATGTCCAAACAGAAGTCCATACTTTCTGATGTATTGTCAAATCCAGACTGTAAATGATCATGCCCTGTGGTGACAATGATCAGGCAGGTGGTTCAGTGCTTGAACCTTAGTTTTATGGACTAAGTTGAAGTACAAATATAATTTTAGTTCCATTTCTCTTTTGGGAAGCAGCCAAGTGGGAAGTGGGCTCTGGGTTTTAGGCCCACTTCCACCCCAACACCTGCTTCTAGCCACCTTCAGAAGGGCCATATCTTGGGCATTAGTAAAAGGCCTCATGAAACAAACCACATTAAGAGGCATACAACTTTCTCGAATCTTGGCAATGGTCTGCTCTGTTCCAAATTACAGTGGCAGCAACTCTCAGGGCATCTGATTTCCTGCTTGGATGATGAGAACCTGCCCCCATTTGAGCTAAGCATAAGGAGTCAGGTGAGAGTTCAGATGCCCTTCAGAGGAAGAAAGCAAACTCAAGATTCAACATCTCTGGCAGGGGTTCCTTGGAGGTACGCTTTGAATTGCTTAATCCTTTTAAACACTTTTGAGAGTGCATTACCTCCTGCTTATCTGTTCAAAACCTCAGTAAAGATGGCTGTCTCAGGCTGGTGGAGTGGACAGGTGGAATGCTGGAAATCTTTCCAGTGAAAATCTTTCAGGAGAGCTTATTCTTCAGTACCTCTATTTCCTCATCTGTAAAATGGGGGTAACAATACCAATTACAAAGGTTTATCAGGAAGATTGATGAAAAAGCGCTGCAAGGTGCCTACTAGGCACATGGTGAGGGCTCAGTAAGAGCTAGTTTCCTTCCTCCATCCAGAAGACAAAAGCCTTTGCCTGTAGCCTCAGAGAGGCTGCTCTGCCTCCAATTCAGAGCAGAGTAATAGGCAGCAGGAGCACTCCCTATGCCTTCCTGGGGAGTCTTGTCTCTTCAGTTCAATCCCACCAGAGTGCATTAAGTGCCTGCTGAGTGCAAAATTTTCCCCAGGAGACTAGAAGGAGGAGTCAGACACCATCTCTGCCTGGGCTGAGCATGTACACTACCAGCAGGAGGACCAGGACAAGAGCACACGTAAGTATAAAGCAAGGCAGACATTTGACACTCTGGTACTTGCCTCATTACCTCTGAAAGCCCCATTGCATAGCAGGGAGTTAGCAGGATGTGGTTCTCATAAACCCCAAAGTGGTGATTTCCATATTCAGTAACTTTGATTTTTTTTCCCCACTACCATTTATATTTTCTGTTTCAAGAGATAAAGCTCTTTGGAAAATTCTCATGCATTCTCTTTCCCAGGCGTAGGGCTGCTTTGAACAGCCCAAGTTAATTGGAAATCTCTCCTAAAATCATGCTGCACTTTCTAAGGCCATTTAAAAATTCATGAACAGTATTCAGATTGCCCCCGTGAATCCAGCCATTGGGGTCTTCACACTATTTAAAGTCACAGCCTGGTCTCTAAGAGCCACATATCTAGTCCTATTATTAAAATGTCTATCTGCAAGTCACAAAAAAGACAAAGCTCTCAGACTGACAAAAGGCCCTCTCTTTGATTAAAAGCAAATCCTCCATTATGAGAAATGAAACTGCTTCCATAGATGGCATTAAACTTGACATCAAGGTACCTTCCTACCTGAGGAGTCCAGGGGAGGGCAAGGAGCCTCTGAAGATAACAGTATTTAGGGCTTCATTAGAGCACTAACCATGCAGGCAGGAACTCCACTTGCTTCCTAGGCTGTCTCTCTTGACCAAGTTACCAGGGCTAGAGTCTGACTCAGGGCCTGGTTTACAGTGGATGCTCAGTAAGTACTTATTAAATGAATGAACAAATGAAATAATAAAATATGACAAAAATTGGCATGAAAATGGGTGGTATCAAGACAAAACAGGTCATGAAAGTTCCCAGTGATCACAGCTCTATCACCAAATGACCTAAGAGACAGAATTCCCTAACTGTCAAACTATAATCGCCATGTTTTCTAGTTTCGATATTTGCTGCATTGACATCTTGGGACCTTGATGAATCTTGGGGAACTGCACTTCCCAGGGTTAGACAATTCTTAGGGATAGTAAAAAACTTAGGCTAGGTGTGGTGGCTCATGCCTGTAATCCCAGCACTTTGGGAGGCCGAGTTGGGCAGATCACGAGGTCAGGAGTTTGAGACCAGCCTGACCAACATGGTGAAACCCTGTCTCCACTAAAACTACAAAAATTAGCCAGATGTGGTGGCATGTGCCTGTAATCCCAGCTACTCAGGAGGCTGAGGCAGGAGAATTGCTTGAACCAGGGAGGCGGAAGTTGCAGTGAGCCAAGATCGCACCACTGCACTCCAGCCTGGGTGACAGAGCCAGACTCTGAGACTCTGTCTCAAAAACAAAACAAAACTAAACTAAGCTCATCTACAAATGCACTTTTTGTATGCAAACACGTCCATCAAGAGCCCACAGCCCAACCACCTCCTTTACTGAGTTTTTATACTCAGAGCTAATACCTAACTGCCCTAATCGCCCCAGGGCCAGGTAACTAGAGACAGCCCCTATTCCTCAGAGCACACTGAAATTACTCAAAGTAACCAAGCCTAAACTTGCTTTTCCTGCCTTGCCCATTTCTTCCTGCAGAAACGACCATAAATGCCCTTGCCCATGTTTTCCCCTTGCTACCTCTGCCTCTTGACCAAACCTAGTGCTTCCTTCCGTGTCCCCAACCCGATAATGTGGCCTGTCCCCTCTTCTTGGGAGCCATGAGTAACAAACTCTCTTTGCAATAACCATCATCTCCTGATCTGTTGACCTCATAATATCTGAATAATAATAAAATCTACATTTTAAAATACAAACAATAGACTTGGTCTTATAGACAGAAATGTTCCTACAGTAAGAAAGTAAAGGATAACAATTTATTTATTCATTCATTCATTCATTCATTCATTCATCTACAAGCATTTACTGAGCACCCACTGTAAGCCAACCACTCTGATAGGCTCTGAAGACACTGACCTGTAGCCCTCTGATATGGTTTGGCTGTGTTCCCACCCAAATCTCATCTTGAATTGTGATTCCAATAATCCTTAGGTGTCATGGGAGGGACCCAGCAGGAGGTAACTGAATCATGGGACCAAGTTTTTCCTGTACTGTTCTTGTGATAGTGAAAAAGTCTCACAAGATGTGATGGTTTTGTAAAGGGTATTTCCCCTGTACATGCTCTCTTGCCGGCCGCCATGTAAGAAGTGCGTTTGCTTCTCCTTTGCCTTCCACCATGATTGTGAGGCCTCCCTAGCCATGTGGAACTGAGTCCATTAAACCTCTTTTTCTTTATAAATTACCCAGTCTCAGGTATTTCTTCATAGCAGTATGAAAATGGAATACAGCCTACAGTTATCCTGTACTGTGTTATATCTCTGTGCCTTCACTGGTGCTGTTTCCAGTGTCTTTCCTTCCACTCTCCTGCCTGGCTAACACCAAATCATCTTTCAAGCACAGCTCAAATGTTGTTTCCCCTGTTAAACCTTCCACCTGACTGCCTAAATTGGCAGACTTCCTGACCACACACTTCTTTATGCTTTTACTCTACCATCTGCATTCAGCAAGAGGGCTATGATGAGCCAGGCATGGTGCCAGGCACGTGAATATGGAGATAAATTATAAATAGTTCCTGGCCTCAAAGAGCTGATAGTCTGGGAAAGTATGTTGTACACAATTAATTGCAATAGAGTTTGCAGGCACCACAATTGTAGCACAGGTCTCCAGATGACCTTAGCTGACCCAGCTCTTCCCTCTCTTGCTTGCGTTTCTCAGGCAGGATGGACTGAGAATGCAACATCTTGAGATACGGAGGAAATATCCAGAACAACCAGGGCTATGTCCTTATTCCTTCCAGAACTGGATATTCTGCAACACTGGTGCTCAGCAAGCCAAGTGACGCCCAGAGTACATAAACCCAGGCCAGGGCGGAGCAATTTTGAGGCCCCTCAGCTGTGGTGCAACATGGGGCACAGGCAGATGAGACTCCATCTACCCTGGGCAGCTTTCCTGAGCCCTGCTAGACTGGCTCACTGTGGATCCCAGGCTTCTGTTTATCCTTGCTGCTTATCTATGAGTAATAAATCTACATGGCCTAAAAATAAATTCAACAAGAAATAGAAAAGATAAAGAGCCCTATATCCATTTTCAAAATTTCATGTGTAGTCAAAAGTGGCTCCACAAAGAAAATGCAAGGTCCACATGGTGTTACAGGTCAGCACTACCAAAATTTCCAGAGCAGATTAATGCTAATCTCACACAAACAGTCTGGAGGATGAAAAAAATAGAGGAAACACTGCTGAAATTATTTCATGGGGCTAGTTTAAGTGTAATGATTTTAAATCATGACACAGGCCCTTTGAAACTTCTTCCTTGAAAAGGTGAAGTCAGCTGGGGATGGTGGTATGTGCCTGTAGTCTGAGAAGTTCACTTGAGCCCAAGAGTTCAAGATCAGCCGGGAAATATAGTGAGAACAAAACAGTGAAGTCTCTGTGCCCTCCTCCGAAACCTGATGTGACTTCCTCAACAAACAAGATGCAGCAGAAGAAGCGCCATATGACTTCCAAGGTTTGAAAAGGCTATGCAGCTTCTACCAGTTTCTCTTGGGATATTTGCCCTGGAAGTCTCTGGGAGCTCAATGACTTGGAAACTGCCTTGCTAAAGAAACCATAGAGATAGGAAGAGATACCTATGAGTCTCAGCTTTCCAACTCCACCTGTTTGAGTCTTCCCAAATCAGGCAGCAGGCAAATGAGCAAGAAAGCCTTTCAAGTGCTGCCCAGCCGCCCTCTTGCTGCAAACACATGAGAGATCCCAATCAAGAGCCACTCAGTTGAGCCCTGTCAATCCCCAGAGCCATGAGAGACAATAATAATAAATAATTGTTGTTGTTTTACACCACTCAGTTTGGGGTTTTTTTTATGTACAACAAATACCTAGAACAAATTTTTGTGTAGCAAAAGATAACCAAAACATTAACCTTGTTATCCAGACTAGACAAAGACAGAATCAAAAGGAAAGTGATGGGCTAATCTCATTCATGAACATAGATACGAAAGTCCTAGACAAAATATAGGCAAGCTGAATCCAGCCATGTATAAACAAAGATAATGCATATAACCAAGTTGGGTTTATACCAAGAATGTAATACTAGAAAATTGATTAATGAAATCCACTCCATTTACAGATTAAAGGAGAAAAAACATGATCATTTCAGTAAACACGGGGAAAAGTATTCAATAAAATGTAACATTAACTCATGGTTTTTTTTTAAACAAAAGTCTTCTCAAACTAGGAATGAGAGAGAATTTCCACATCTGATCATGGGCAACCTCAAAAACAAAAGAAAGGAAAAACAAAAAACTACCACAAACATCATTCTTTACGGTGAAATGTTGAAAATGTTGCCTTCAAGACAAGGAAGGGGACAAGAATGCTCACTATTAACATAACCTATTCAACTTGGTACTGAAGGCATCAGTCAGAGAAGTACAACATGAAAAAGACTGGAAACAAAACAAAAACTGTCATTATTTGCAGATGATTTAATTATTTACCTGGAAAACATGCCAAATGATGTATAAAAATGTTAGAATTGGAGAGTTTATCAAAATTCTATAGAAAAACAATATAAAAAGTCAATTGCATCTCTAAATACCACCAAGTTAGAATATGCAATTTTTAAAGACACCATTTACAACAGCAAGAAAAATATAAAAGAGATAAAATGATAAAGCAAATGCGATAAAGTGCTAACATTTAGAAAATCTGGATGAAAAAACATCTTTGTACTACTTTTATAACTTTTCCTTCAGTCTGAAATATAAAAAGGCTTTTTTTTTTTTTTTTTTTCTGAGATGGAGTTTCGCTCTTTTCACCCAGGCTGGAGTGCAATGGCACCATCTCAGCTCACTGCAACCTCCACCTCCTGGGTTCAAGCAATTCTCCTGCCTCAGCCTACCGAGTAGCTGGGATTACAGTTGCCTGCCACCACATCCAGCTAATTTTTGTATTTTTAGTAGAGACAGGGTTTCGCCACGTTGGTCAGAATGGTCTTGAACTCCTGACCTCAGATGATCCACCCAGCTCAGCCCCTCGAAGTGCTGGGATTACAGGCATGAGCCCACTGCACCTGGCCCAGAAGTTTTAAGATGTAAGAACTTCTTGCTCATTTTTAAAAATGCTCTGAATTAGCCAGGTATAGTGGTGCATGCCTGTAGTCCCAGCTACTTGGGAGGCTGAGGTGGGAGAATCTGGGAGGCAGAGGTTGCAGTGAGCCAAGACCATTCCCCTGCACTCCAGCCTGGGCAACAGAGCAAGACTCCAATTCAAAAAAATAAACAAATAAAAATGTCCTGAAGACAATAAAAAGACAAGTTTCAAATTGAAAATACATTTACAATACATATAACTGACAAAAATTAGTGATATGGTTTGGCTCTGTGTCTCCATCCAAATTACTCCCCATGTGTTGAGGGAAGGATCTGGTGGGAGGTGATTGAATTGTGGGGGTGGTTTCCTCCGTGCTGTTCTCATGATAGTGAGTGCTCACAAGATCTGATGGTTTTATAAATGACAGCTTCCTCAGCTCTCTTTCCTCTCTCTTGCTGCGTTGTGAGGAAGGTACTTGCTTCTCCGTCCCCTCCGCCATTACTGTAAGTTTTCTGAGGCCTCCCCCACGCTATGTGGAGCTGTGGGTCAATTAAACCTCTTTTGTTTATAAATTACCCAGTCTCAGGCAGTTCTTTGTAGCAGTGTGAAAACGAACTAATACAATTAGCATTCAGAAAATATAAAGAACTCCAAATCAATATGAAAAAGAAAACCCGAAGAAAAACAGGCAAAGGGGTTGAACACATATTTCATAGCAGAAGAAGCACAAATGGTCCTTAACTTTATGAAAAGGTGCCTAAACCTGTAAATGATCAGTAAATGCAAATTAACATTCTAAGAAAATACTACCAGAAGGGTGAAAATTTACAAATTGGTCGATATCAAGATGGAGAGATTGGAGAAGGATGTAAACTCTCATCCACTGCTTATGGAAATTAAAATTGGTACAGCCCTTTGGTAAACACTTTGGCATTATCATCAAGAGGAACCCATGCTTACACTAGACCCTATCAGTTCCACTGGTATTTACCCTAAAACACACACATGTGCATCAAAACAGGTACACACAAGAAAATTCACAGCAGCGCTGTTAGTAAAGCCAGGAACAATCCAAATTCCCATCAGCAACAGAATGAATAAAAAAACTGTGGCATGATCACAAATTGGTAAGCCAGGTAGCAGTAAAATTGAATAAACCACATCTACATGAATCAACTTGCATAAATCACTAAAATATAATGTTGAAGAATCAAGTCACAAGAGAATAGATAATGCATTATTCCATCCTATAGAAACAGGAAATACTAAAACATGTACATATATAGATGATAAAGAAAAAAGAACAAGAAACCTCAAACAAAATGATAGTAATATTCTGTTTCATAAGCTTGATGGTGAATACATAAGAATTTGAATACATAAGACTTTGTTTTCTCATTATTCTTTAAACTGCATAGACCTATACATAATATACTTTTTTTTTTTTTTTTTTTTTTTTTTTGAGATGAAGTCTCACTCTGTCGCCCAGGCTGGAGTGCAGGGGCATGATCTCGGCTCACTGCAAACTCTGCCTCCCGGGTTCATGCCATTCTCCTGCCTCAGCCTCCCGAGTAGTTGGGACTACAGGCGCCTGCCACCATGCCCGGCTAATTTTTTGTATTTTTAGTAGAGACGGGGTTTCATCATGTTAGCCAGGATGGTCTCGATCTCCTAACCTCGTGATCCACCCGCCTCAGCCTCCCAAAGTACTGGGATTACAGGCGTGAGCCACATATATTTTTATGTATATGTTCCCTAATAAAAGTCTGTGAACATATAAAATACCTATGACACGTGCTCTTAAGGTTGGGAGTTGACCTCATTATCTATGGGTGGCACAGGCATCAGTAGGCGAGTCCTGTTATAGCCACCGTGGACTTCCTTGCTGCATGCCTTTGAGCAAGTTTCTTAACTTTTCCAAGCTGTGAAGTAGACAGCCACACCTACTTCATAGGGCAGTTAATGAGCATTAAATGAAGTCATTGCCATATAAAATACCTAACACACAGCGGGCTTTTGACAGGTGGTAGCTTTTTAAAAAGTGGTAACTCTAATAAAGTCACCAGGAACTTTTAAACACACTTTTACATGTTCTTTCCTTAATTACATTAATAACAACCAAGCAGCAGCTCTCCAAGAAAGCGCATGTAGGTCACAGTATTTTTGTTTTGGTGTAGGATCATTCTTATTTGCGGTGCCATGACTCCTACCAGGCCCTGCATCTCCTGCTTCCCAGGCACACCAGAGGTTTGCTCATTCATGAACATCACTGCAGCTCTGCTGAAAGCAGCCCCCAACCTATTATTTAGCCTTATTTAAAAAAAATACACACTGAGAGCTTGGAGTTATCTCTCATTATGAAGAAATTACGGTAATGATCCTCTGTACTTAACATTCCGGGATACTTTTCTTTTTCAAAACAAAATTTTAAAATTCCTTGTACACTTGAAAATTAAACATATGCAGTCTGAGCTGAGGCCAGAGCCGCCCTGGACAGGTAAGGTCCTTGGTTGAATCTGGCCCCAGAATATTGGCTTCAGGAAGGTCACAATGAGAGGCCAGCAGCACTTTTTACCTGCCTGACTCCTCTGTTATGCCATGTAAGCCCCTCAAAACCAAGAGTGTATCTTACTCATTTATGTATCCCTTCATGCAGGCCTGGCATATAGTAGGTGCTCAATAAAAGTTTTCTGAACTGAAATTAATTGCCTAACAAAAAATTTGAGGTTCAGTGTGGTGGCTCATGCAATCCCAGCACTTTGGGAGGCTGAGGTGGGCGATTCACTTGAGGTCAGGAGTTTGAGACCAGCCTGGCCAACATGGTGAAACCCCACCTCTATTAAAAATACAAAAATTAGCTGGGTGAGGTGGGGAGCGCCTGTAACCCCAGCTACTTGGGAGGCTGAGGCAGAAGAATCATTTGAACCCGGGAGGCAGAGGTTGCAGTGAGCTGAGATCGCGCCATTGCACTCCACCCTGGGTGACAGAGCGAGACTATTTGATGGCCAGTGTCTGCAGGTGGATCCAAACAGCTATTTGAGGATCAGCAGCAGCTTTTTACACCTTTACAGGGTACGTGGCACCATGAACTAGTTAACTGCATGGATTAATTAATTGTTTGATTAAATAATTAATTTTTTTGGTGGCTGGGAACTGAAGATTACTGGCAAACTAAAATCCAACACACCGGCTGGAGCATGGCAGTAAATGAACTTCCCTGAACTATGAGTTCAAGGCAGTGAGGGTTGGGGTGCTGATGTCTGAAACAAGGACTGTCTCTATCTGACTTTACTATTTCTGTCTTTGATAGAAGTTATCTTCCAGCAGTCACTAAGGAGCCTTGTTGGCACTTGTAAATCATTCCCATGTCCAGGAGCAGTTCCTAAATACTGCCCCCTCCCCAGTATCAGATATCCCAGATATCCCTGGATGAGCCAGGAGCATGGGGGTCTTAACCCTGAACTCTGGCTATGACAAGAGCTAGACAAGAGCTCTTTGAAAAGGACTTTCCTTGTTAAGTCAACTTAGACTGTGAACCAGAGTGCTGGGCGGAAGGTGCATTCACTTTAGTCACTCAGGATGCATGCCTAAAGCTGGGGTGGAACGAGCTCCCCCAAGTGTGGGAGTGGTAGATTTCCATATAAAACTTAGGGTACTGTTACCAATTGGAAGGGAAGCTGGGCCAACCAAAAAAGCCAGTGTGCACTACCACAATTGGAAATGTGTCTGAAGATGACTAATTTGGGGTGGGGAGGTTTGGGGTCATAATACCTCATCGGAAAAGGAACACAGCCCAGAGGCCTGGGGTGGCCACTCACCTGGTACTTGACTTTGAGCCAGTGATTCTCTTTGGCTTGCCATTTTCTCCTCTGTAAGAGGAGGGGACTGAGCTAGGTCATTCCAAAGCCTGTCCAAGTCCTAACATTCTACAGGGCTCCTATTTCTCATTCCTGCCTGTCACCTGGGCAGGTATAGGAAAGAATAGCTATGGACACTGAGACCACCCTTGCAGTGGTTCTTTTACACTACAAATATGAGCTTGTTTCTTATTACTTGTGAGGAGACAGCTTAATTCAGATTAAATTATTTTGTTATTCCTTTTGTCTGATGTTAACGGTGGTGATATTCTTTTCTTAATTTTTATTTGATTTAAAATAGAGATGGGGTCTATGTTGCCCAGGCTGGTCTTGAACCCCTGGCCTCAAGTGATCCTCTGCCTCAGTCTCCCAGAGTGCTGGGGTTACAGGCATGAACCACCACGCCCAACCTGGTGGGGATATTTGCAAGCATTGTTTGAAAATTTGGGAATTTCAAGTGTCTCTCTCTGTACTTTTCCCAAAACTTCTAGGTATGGAACTTCTTCAAGTTTGGTAAACCGGACCAAAAAAATTGCCCTATTTAGGAAAAACTATGAATACATGGAATGGATTAACCTGATTTCTTCCAGGGCAGGACTGTGTCTTAGCCAGTTTTGTATTGCTGGTATCTGCTATAATGCTTGGCATATAATTAACCATCTCTTTTAGTGTCAGATATTTAATGAGCACCTACTATGTGCCAGGCACCTTCCAAGACCCTTGGTATACAATGATGGATGAGACATCCTTAAAGAGCTCCTGATCAAGTAGGAAACAACTGAGTTAAAGACAAATATGACAGGTAATCATGAAGTGGGGAATAAGAACGAAGGGTAACAGAAAGCACCCCCAGCTCAGTTTTGGGGGAAATATTTGTGTTGCTGTCATCCAAGCAGACACTGAAAGCTAGAACAGGAGTTACTCACGCTGGAGCTCCCCAGTCGAGGTACAGCACAAGGAGATAGAGACAGACAGACAGAGCAAGAAAGAAATATGAGGGCTGGGGTGGGAAGGAAGCAGAATCCAGACAATGAAGGGCCTTGATGTCTTAATAAGCAGTCACCTTAAGGGCAGTGGGCAGCCAGCTGTGATTTTATGCAGGGAGTACATAGATGTGCATTGATTAATAAATACTGGTGTATTTTTACGCATGGAATTTTCCTCATCTAAAAATACAGGGGTTGGATTAGATGATCACTAAGATCCCTTCCAGTTGTGACATTCTGCAAGTCTCTAAGTTTCCACTATGATTCGGGTCAAGGTCTCTTGATTTTTGCCTCCTCTCACCAGCGGCAGAGGTTACCCTGAGCAGCATAATGGAATCAACAGCACACGTGGTCTCCCTCTTGCCCTCTGCTAGACAGATGAGCACGTACCATTACAGAGGGTGAGACGGCTTCCTTCGTGACCAGCCTCGCACCAATCCATCCATCAGCCGATTAACGGTGGCTAAAAGCCACTTATCAGGACGGCTCCTGCCCTTATCACTGTCACTGGCTGCAAATAAACATCGACTTTATGCCGAGTTTCCATATTTAACCACGTTTAAGTAACTGCTGATACTTTCATTACATGACATTTGCACTTCAGAATTCAAAATTAGACACATGCACGCAGCCCTTGCACCAAATAGGAAAGCCCAGTTTGTTTGGGGGCCTTCCTGCCATTTCTTTTCAAAAAAAGGAAGCCTCAAAGTGAATTCCATAGAACACAAGGATCTCTTGTACTCTAAAAACAATATCAACAAGAAATAGATCAGGACGATGTAGTTTTATTTTTATTTTAAAATGTCGGTGCCTCATGTAAAAGCTGTAACACATCAATAATGGATGAGATGCATAAACGATATATCACAGTTGAAAAATTCAGTCCTCTGTGGAGCAGAAAAAATCTTTCTTTTTGAGCTGAATTTTACAATATAAAAGCTTAATACTACACACAAATTCATTACTTGATGATGAAAAATAATGCTTTTCTAGAATGAACACTAATTAACAAGCATATTGTAAATGCTTAGATAGTGTGAATGCAAATTCTGGGCCTCCATGTTTAAAATATGGGGACAAATTTACTCCTGGGCAAATAAAATACTTTACTATGATTTTAAGCTTAAAAAGATGGTGCTGATGTTCATCTTGTGATAATATACGTGACTTTCCAATCTATCATTATTTTTTTTTTTTTTTTTTTTTTGAGGCGGAGTCTCGCTCTGTCTCCCGGACTGGAGTGCAGTGGCCGGATCTCAGCTCACTGCAAGCTCCGCCTCCCGGGTTTACGCCATTCTCCTGCCTCAGCCTCCCGAGTAGCTGGGACTACAGGCGCCCGCCACCTCGCCCAGCTAGTTTTTGTATTTTTAGTAGAGACGGGGTTTCACGGTGTTAGCCAGGATGGTCTCGATCTCCTGACCTCGTGATCCGCCCGTCTCGGCCTCCCAAAGTGCTGGGATTACAGGCTTGAGCCACCGCGCCCGGCCTCCAATCTATCATTATTTTTATATTCCCTTTTTTTTGTTCTCATTGGCTTGAAAAATTTTTATCTCTGTCCCTTAGCATAGCATCTGAAACATGATAGTTGCTCAATAAATGTGATTTATATGAATAAAAGAATAAATGACAATTGCTTAACGTTTTTGGATGCTTACCGTGTGCCAAGCAATGTGCTAAATATTCTACATGCATTCTCTTATTTAATAATAGCAAATAGCCTTTACCTGGGTATTATCAATAATCTCATTTTGCAGATAAGGAAATTGATTCCTAAAGAGGTTAAATAACTTCCTGTGGATATGTGGCTAGTGATGCTGGTAAGTGGCAAATCTAGATCTAAATCTGGCTTTGTTTAAACCCAGAGCCTCTATGCTTAGCCGTAATAGGACAATGAATGAGTTAATAAACTTGCTCTTCTGGGCCAGTGAAGGAGAGGAGAATATTAATGGATCTGATGGGTCAAAGTCATTAAAAACAAAAGGGACTAACATCTTTTGCTATCATGTAAAAAGTATAATACAACTATCATGCTCCTTCAAGGTCAACACCTAATATGGGCTTCATAAAGTGCTAATCTGCACGGTCCAATAATATGGTAGCCACTAGCTACATGTGGCTATTTCAATTTCAATTGGCCAGAATTAAAGAAAATAAAAAATTCACTATCACAGTTGCATTAGCCACATTTCAAATAATCAATAGCCACTTGTGGCTAGTGGCTACTGTATTGGACAGTGCAGACACAGAACCTTTCCTTCATCATGGGAAGTTCTGTTGGACAATGCCAGGTGAGAGTGCGTGGACACGGATACAAATAGCACACAGACTCTGCCTTCCAGGCTGGTCTTGAACTCCTGACCTCAGGTGATCCACCCTTCTCAGTCTCCCAAAGTGCTGGGATTACAGGCTTGAGCCACCATGCACGGCTGATTTTAAAATTTACATTGATTTCTGCCAGCTACTCCTCTTCTGACTGCACATAATATTGAAAAGAAGAAAGTAAGTTAAAGAATCAGCTGTAGTGAATTCAACAATATATTATAATGCGTTACAAAGTAGCATGCATTGGAGTTAAAAAAGTAAGCAACAGAAAATACAAATTTTTGACAAATGTACAAAAAGTTATAACATATATGAAAATACATCCAAATGAGCAGAGCAGACATTACAATGAACTAAAAATAAATTTGAAATGAACAAAAACTTAAAACAACCTTCTGAAATTTCTAGATACTCTTTTATTATTCCTTTCGTGCTTTTTTACTTAATTTTTTATAATATCAAAACAAGTATAATATCAAAACCAGTATATGAAAATCAGAATATAGTATCTAAATTATAGTTAAAACATCAGCTTCACTCAGAGACATCCTTTGTTGTTAATTCCATCATGTTCATCCATGCAGATACATTTCTATATGTATATACATAAAACATATGTATGTTTTAGTCAGACCATCCCTAACATTTATCACATACAGTATTAACCAATCCCCAATTTGATTACATTCAGGTTGTATATTACAAGCATGAAATGCATAAATGAAAATAAATTTAAAAATAGAAAAATGAAAAAATGGCATAAATATATACAGCCACATCAAAGATGACAAAACCTTCCCATTGTGTACCAACACTGTGTGTGTGGGTTTTTTAAGTAGCAAATCCAGTGTCTGTGGAATTGGTTCAACCAAATGGACATCTCAACCCTCCTATTTTTGACCAAATTTTTTCCATTGACTTATTTGATACAGCTTTAGTGTAACTGTTAGCTTAGAATAAAACCAACCATGAAGCTGAGCTCTAGTGAAACTGCTCTCCCTACTCAGCAGTGAAACTGCTGCTGTGTGACAGAGGAGAGAGAAAGTGACCATCGCACCAGATTTGTACCAGGATAGTTTTTCTTTTTTTTCTTTTTCTTTTTCTTTTTTTTATTTTTAAGTTGGAGTTTCACTCTTGTTGCCCAGGTGGGAGTGCAATGACATAATCTCGGCTCACTGCAACCTCCGCCTCCCAGGTTCAAACGATTCTCCTGCCTCAGCCTCCCAAATAGCTAGAATTACAGATGCTCAATCACCACACCCAGCTAATTGTTTGTATTTTTAGTAGAGACAGGGTTTCACCGTGTTGGCTAGGCTGGTCTCAAACTCCTGACCTCAGGAGATCCAGCCACCTCAGCCTTCCAAAGTGCTGGGATTACAGGTATGAGCCACTGTGCCCAGCCGAGATAGTTGTTCTTAACCAGGAAATAGCCTTATTTCTTATTCAACCCAGAAGTAGATAACCTGAGAAGCTTTGGTTCTTAAAATTCTTAAAATCAGAAATATGATTATTAAATGGCTGTATGCTTCTAATTTGGTTGGATTGTAGGGTAAAGGTAGGAGATTCCTGAGAGTTTTTTATACTAGGAATTAAAAGGGACTTTAGGGATACCAGGGATTGCAAATGTGTGATATTCTCACTGATTCTTCATCTTTGCCATGCACAGACATCACTAATCGATCACAGCACTCATCTCTCCAATTTTTCTCTTAATGTCATTTTCCTGTTTTGTCAGCTACTCTCTAGCTACCCTGGCTTTCCTAGGATCTTCATGCTATCTCTCCTGCTTTAAAAGCCCTTCTTCAGGTCTGTTACATAACTGTTATCTTCTCAGTATTCACCTCTTAGGAAAAATGTCTCCCTCTCTGAAGATTTAAAGACTCCCCCTACTTCCCGTCATTGTGTATTAGTTTTTCCATTTTATTTCCTTAATAGCAAATATCACTCTCTGAAACTATTATTTCTGTATTTGTTTGCTTGTTTACTAATTTATCATCTGCCTCTCTCTTCACTAGAATTCAAGCTCCTAGCCAGTTAAAGTCTTTCTGACTGGTCATAGCTTTGTCCCAATCACTAGAGTGTGCCTGGTGCATAGCAGAACTCACTAAATATATGTATATATAAAATGAATGAATGAATTCAGTGCCAACTGTAATAATTAACGTTGTCAGCCAAGATAGCAATAACAGCAATAACAGTAACCATAGCAGTAATGGGAAAAGTGATAGCTCACGTTGAATGAGGCATCCTTATGTGCCAGGCACTAGGCTAAGTGCTTTCAATGCGGTATCTCAAGTGTTTCTCACAACAATCCTATAAAGCACATCTCTTATAAACTCATTTTACAATTGAAAACCCTAAGATTAGAGAGAAGAAACTCACCCAAGTCACACAGCTACTAAGTGGGAATAGGGAATTGAACCCAGGCCTCAAAGAGATTATCACCTGAGCTGCTAACCTCTTCACATTGTGGCCTCTTCTTTGCCTTTCCTGCCTTTGCTTCTCAGATTACAACATTAACAAAATGAAGGCCTGAAAGACAAACATACCTGCCCAGAATCACACAGTTGGTGTTTGTCAGTGAAGGGTTTCAAACGCAAGTCTAAAGTCTTTGTATTAGTTCGTTTTCACATTGCTATAAAGAACTTCCCTAAGACTGGGTAATTTATAAAGGAAAGAGGTTTAATTGACTCACAGTTCCACATAACCAGGGAAGCCTCAGGAAACTTGCAATCATGGTGGAAGGGGAAGCAGGCACATCTTACATGGCAGCAGGTGAGAGACAGAGAGTGTCAAGGGGGAAGAGCTCCACACTTATCAAACAACCAGATCTCATGAGAATTCACTCACTATCACAAGAACAGCATGGGGAAACTGTCTCCATTATCCAATCCCCTCCCACCATGTCCCTCCCTTGACACCTAGGGATTACAGTTTGGATTACAATTCAAGATGAGACTTGGGTGGGAACACACAGCCAAATCATATTAGTCCTACATTGAATAATTTGTCTACCTCAGTATTTTTTCTTGGCTCAAGAGTACTCTCAGAACAGTGCCTGGCACATGGCTCAGTCAATACTTATTGAATGAGTGGACACTTATTCACTAATTCCAACACATCTTTTGGTCACAGTGTTCCATGGTATCATACTGTAGTGAGACGTTTCTCACTAAAATTTTGTTAGGATATTCAAGTAAAATTACAAATGACTATTATTCAAGTAAAAGTATAAATGACCAGTCTCTATTTTAGAGAGATTTAAACATGTGAATGAATAGTGGCAAAGATCTTGGTATTTGAAATGAGGTTATGCAAATACCTTCAAAGTCTACCTGAGAAGCTCTCTTCTTTTGAGAGGATTTATTAACCATCCATACCTATTTTCTTTCACATGCCCTATTTTACATTTCTGCTGCATTTAAGCTGAATGCTTCATCCAGACAATCTTCAGTATAAACATAACAGCCAAATTAAAACTAGTAAAGAAGCAGTGATTTTTTGGGATTTTTTTTTATAGTGAAGCTTAAGTGCCCGAGCAAATTATAGCCCAGTCAGCCAGAGCGGCAATGAGCCATTCCCATTGTAAATAAACACATGCATGGCCTATAGACAGTCAGGGTGCATCAGAGACATTTCAGGGAATTCATTAGCACCTTCAAAAGCCTAAACCAGATGGTGGGATTGGACAGGAATCTTTGTTGTGCCTCCAGCATCTAGAACTTTGGCAGCTAAATAAACGCTAAATTGATACATGGTAGGTGCTGTAATAATATTTGCCAAATGAATAAATGAAGAAATGGGTTTGGTTTTCTAGGAATGTCTTCCATGGTGGCCTGCTTACCTGACATTAACAGTCACTTGCTTCCTATAGAGGGTCATGGAGGCTCAGTTCCTTTATTTATTCAAGGCAATATCTTGTTTGAGGTTTGTATCCTGGAGGAAGAGTTCTAGAGAGCACTCAAAAAGACAAATGCTTTTTGAGTCATTTTGGCTGCCATTTTGTTTCTTGACCAATGAATATAAGGCATGTTGTGGGTCCCATTGCTAGAGTGGAATATCGAATAGGTAAGAATGTGGCAATTCTTGTGGAATTACCCGGACAGGACCTACAAGCAGAAAAAAAATAGTGAAATGAATATTTGTCCCAGAGAAGAATAAGCACTGGGGAGGATTTGCCTCCTCACACCCTTGCACCTACCTGGGGTAAAATGGAGAAGCTGTAGGTTCTCGACAGAACTGTGAACGCAGCAGAGCCTGTCGCTGAGGTTTGGAGGCTCCTTTCTGAACCTCTCCTTCATCTCTCCTCTTCCATCAACAGCTGATATTAAGAATGACTAGCCAGGTGCAGTGGCTCACACCTGTAATCCCAGCACTTTGGGAGGCAGAGGCAGGAGGATCACTTAAGTCCAGGAGTCCAGGAGGATCACTTAAGGCCAGCCTGGGCAACATGGTGAGACTCTGTCTCTACAAAAAAATACAAAAAATTAGGTGGCAGTGGTGGTGCACACCTGTGGTCCCAGCTACACAGGAGGCTGAGGTAGAATGATCGCTTGAGCCTAGGAGGCAGAGGTTGTGGTGAGCCACGATCACACCACTACATGCCAGCCTAGGTGACAGAGTGAGACCCTGTCTCAAAAAAAAAAAAAAAAAAAAACTAAGGAAAAAAATAAATAAAAGAATGACTGATATCAGTCACATCAACCTCAGAATGACTTTTCTACTTGGTTATTGCTATATGTGTAGTGTTTGAAATGTCTATAGCAGGCAAAGGCAGCAAATTTCACAACAGAGAAATGATCATTAAGCACTTCCCATGAAGCAGCTTATGCAAGGACTTTACATTTATCTAACTCTCATAACGACCCTGTGAAATAAGGGTTATTAGCTGTAGTCTCCCCATTACCTCTCCAATCCCCCCAACCCTCCACTCTCACCCCCGCACCCCCTACCCCCCACCTCCATTTTATGTTTGAAGAAATAAGGCATACAGAGTTTAATGAACTGCCTGAGGTCACACAGTTAGAAACTACCAAGACAATTAAAATTGTAATCCCAAAGTCTAAGCCCCTAACTTCTTTGCTTTCTGGAAATGTATAATTTAATCATACCCAAAACTAAACCACAAATTAAAAGGAAAACACAGTATATAAACTGCCCTGACAGCACCCTCAGCTCACCCAACATTCAAAACTTTTATTTTCAGTCCAGTTTCTCAAGGAGTAATGAAAGGCACCAGACCTTGCCTATCAAAGGACTATCAGATCCCGACTGCCAGACAGGAGAATTATTTGGGGACAGAGTTGCTTCTAGGTGAACCTGAGATCTCACTCCATAGGCAACCACCCAGGTCACTTTCATAGGAAGCCAAGGGAGGGGGCATGGGACATGCTATGAGGTCCACCAGTGAAGGGCCAGCAATGGCCTGTGTGTGTTGTGGGCGGGGGGACAAGGAATGGACCACCCCAACCCCTGGGAGTCAGCACCTCCAGCAAGTGAGTGTCCCTTCCAGGAGGCTTTTTGCAGACTCCAGTGTCCAGTTTCTACCATGACAGCAGTTGTCTTTCCATCTTCCCCAAGGTGACACTGCAGTGCCTCTAAGAGACCAGGGAGCCTGGGGAAAGAGGAGAACAAAGTCTACAGGCCTCTTTTCTGCAAAGCTGGACCCTTCCACCCTGAATATGAGCAGAAGACGCAGGCCTCTAGACAGTTGCCTCTGACACCTTTCTTAGAACTCCTGTTCTCTAAAACAGGAGGAAAATAGCAGGGAGCTAAGAATTCAAGGCATGAGAGTGGAGCCACCTAAATAAAAACATTGTTCATTCCAGAGTCTATTTTCTTTGCTGGGACCCTGTCATGTCCATGGAAAGGAGCTAGGTGAGGGAGACTGACTGTGAGCAACCCAGGGGAGAAAGGAGGCGGGGGGCTGTCATGGCCCATGCCACAGTTGCTGTACCTCCTACCTGTTCTGACATTGCATTTGGCAAAAGAGGGATTGGATTCTGGGGTGTGAGAAAGCAAGAAAAATGTCTTCGGGCATTGAGCAACCTCTCTCAGCAACAGCACTCCTCAGAAAGGGTAATAATGTAAACATTCACCCATTAGAGGAAAAAACTTAGCCTTTATGCCACCCTCTCCACCATTAACAACATTGGCAGTCCTATTAAAATACAAGTCAGATTTGTGTTTAATGATCTTGAAAGTAAAGTAATTGCTTGAGAGTTACCATTCAAATGTTCTTGGAAGCGCAGATAATATTTACAATCGGATTGTCCTTTTGGAAGGGGTAGGCAGGCAGCCTTCCTCCATCATTTGAAGCTGAGGCTGGGGAGAAGTGACTTCAACAATTGGCTTACGGCTCTAAAAGCTCAGTGTTTATTTTCCTGTCTTCTTTTCAATATCAAGAGACTCCTGAGCATTAACCATACCTCTTTCCTTCAAGAAAGGAGATGCTGAGAGGAATAATTTGTGGTACAAGTTAAAGCACAACCAAATAGCTCCTTGGGAAAACAGCAGAAGGCATTTGTGTTGAGTCAGTATTTCAGGAATTTGGGAAGGCAGACTGTATCTTTCCTGAGAGGAGGGCAAAACCAAATCAAAGAGCAACGGCCGGACACAGTGGCTTATATCTGTAATCCTAGCACTTTGGCAGGCCAAGGCGGGAGGATTGCTTGAGCCCAGGAGTTTGAGACCAGCCAGGGCAACGTACTGAGACCTATCTCTACAACAAGTTTTTTAAAAATAAGCTGGGAAAAAAATAAAAAATAAATAAATAAATAAATAAATAAAATAAAAATAAGCTGGGCATGGTGGTATATTCCTGTAGGCCCAGCTCCTTGGAGGCTGAGGTGAGAGGATCACTTGAGCCCAGGAAATCGAGGCTGCAGTGAGCTGTGATTGCACCACTGCGCTCCAGCCTGGACAACAAAGCAAGACTCTGCAAAAAAAAAAAAAAAAAAAAAAAAAAAGGAAGGATAAGGGAAAGATCAAAAGAAGTCATAATTAAATGAGTGGGTTTCTAAGCCAAATTGTGTGGTAATGTCAGTTTTCCTGTCTACAGTCATCTCTAAGACTGCAGCATCAGTTTACAGATCTATGAAACCAACTTTGTTGCTATAGGAAACACACAGGTTAGTGCATGGAGACCAGGCACTAGCATATGGGCACAAACTATGGAGAGATTTCCCGGTTCAAACCCCAGCCTGGCCATTAGTAGCTGTATGGTCTTGGGAGAAAGTAATTTACCGTCTCTGAGCTTCAGTGTCCTCATCTGAAAAACAGGAATAATAACTGTATTCAACCCACAGGGCAAACACAGGGATCTGGAGAGATTCTGGAAGCAAAGGGCCGGGCACAGTGCCCGGCAAAGGGTAGGTGCTGAATAAACGTCCTTAATTATTATTAATATCAGAAAAGGTGAGTGAGGCTGTAACTGCCAACAGTACCCAGCTATCCATAAGCCCTATTTCGATATTTGTGTATTTGGCACATTCAACATTAGTAGGATCTTGGGCTTCTAGCTGTTCTTGGTACTCCTGTGTCCAGGAGGAAGTAGGAAGCCATGGCAATTCTGCCCATTTCACAGAAGAAGAACATGTTGAGAGCCTTGCCAAGGCCACAATTCCTCAGGCCAACCTCAGACAGGAATGGGCTTTGTCTCGTTCAGCGCTCCCTCCCTCAGACCACACAGTCTTCCTATCACCACTTGCCATTTATGAACAAATCTGGCCTTCACATCTTCCCTTTGAGCTATAAATCTAGGCTGGGAGGTATGGTGGGAGGGCACAGCTAGTGAATCACCATAGTGAGAATGGAAAAACCATTTTCCTCTGGACCCGGAAGACAAGGAAATGTGGCAAAGGAAAAGCATCTCGTGATGGGGTGCTGACCTCAAGGAAGAGTCTGAAAACTGTCAGGTTGCATCATTGCTCACAAAACAACCTGCATGGTTTGTATCCTGTGTATACTTCCTGCAATTCCCTTTCCTCTCCCTCATCCCCTTGGCCTCTTCCCCACTTTATAGGATGGGCTAATGCTTTGCTGGAGAGGGGTGGGGGTGGCAGTTCACTTCTTTTCATTGAATAACTGCAAATTACAACTGCCTCCTTTTCCCAAATTTCATAATAAACAAAGACCTCTATATTTGGCATAGAGAGGTTAAGTGACAATGCCTAGGATGCACAGCTGGTATAAGCTGGGCCAGGTTTTCTGACTCAGGGTCTTAGCTTCTGAATTAACATTAGGTTAAGTGATAATTGAGGATTTGTTGAGGATTTGATCCAGTGTGTGTGTGCGTTTACGTTGTCGTGTGTTGAATAGAGAACACTTGGCCTTTTTAGGGGGGAGTTGTGTGGGTATTTTGGGAATTATTGTTAGCCGAAGCATCCGTAAGCATCCCTGGAAACCCACAGGACTTTCTTTGCTCTTCGTGCCCTACTTTGCTAAGCGAGGTTCTTTAACAGTACTTCTTAAAGAATGATCTTTAACCAGCAGTGTCAGCATTTTCGGGGTGCTTGTTAGAAATGCAAACTTTCAGACCCTATAGGAGACCTAGAGCATCAGAATCTCTGAACGTGAGCCCAGGAATCTCAAGTTGACAAGACCTTTTCACGATCCTGTGTGTGGTCAAACATGAGCAGCACTGAGCTCAGACCCAACCCAGTGGTTATGGTACTGTACCATAGTCCAGTGATTATAAGCATGGGTTTAGCATGGCACAGACATGCGGTCAAATCGTTTTCCTGAGCTCTAAACTGTTCCCTCTTCTCAGATTTCCTTCTAGCCCCCTCCCTGACCTCCTTTGGGTGTTTGCTCAGATGTTGCTTTTGCTGCTATGCCAACAGACCACTGGATTTAAAGTAGCAATCTGCCTGCACCCCCACTGCCTCCACCTGTCTTTCCTCATTTGTTTTTCTCCACAGCACTTATCATCTGATGTGTTACATATGCATGTTGTTTGTTTCTTATTATCTGTCTCCCCGGCTCCCTCCTCAAATGTAAGCTTCATGAGGGCAGGCACTTTTGTCTGCTTTGTTTGCAGCTATAATCTCAGCTCCTAGGTCAGTGCCTGGCACATAGTAAGCACTTAATAAGTATTTGTTGCATGAATGGGTGAGTCATTTACTAACTAGATGAGCTTTGAGAAAGTTACTTAACTTCTCCAAACCTCTGTTTCTTCATCCAGAAAATGGGTATAATAGTCATGTCACAGGGTTGTTAAGAAGCATAAACAAGATAGCTTATAAAAAGCAGTTGGCATAGTGCCTAACACAAAGCCAATTATAAAAAATAACTATACTATTGCCTGAATAAAGTGACAGGAACATGTCTGAATCTATTCCATTCCCATGGTGTAAGGTTCAGGAAATGGGCAAAGAGTTCAGTGTTCATTTGTTGGTAAAAAATTTTTTTGAGCCAAACACTTAACAATTCAATTTCAGAGTCATACCATTAGGTTAAATGGTAATTGAGGATTTGTTGAGGATTTGATCCAGTGTGTGTGTGCATTTACATGTCTGTGTGTTGAATAGAGAATACTTGGCCTTAAAAAGAGTCATAAAACAGATGTGAATGTCAGAATGGTCGTATCAAAATGTCATGCATATTACAATTATAACAAGACTGGACCCAAATTAGAGGGAGTTATTCTATAATGAGTTTACTGAGGAGAAGTATTGGTTTGCAGAAAATTCCCATGGACCTTAGGAAATGAAGACGCTGTGGTCCCTGACATTTTATCAGTCTTCACAGTTATGGCTGCTAATGGGGCCCACTCAGAGGGAAAAAGGTAAACACATTCCACATTGGAGCCCAACTTTGGAGCCATGGAAGTCTGACTTCTTTGACACTCCCTCCATTAAAGGCTAGTGTCCATCCCCTATCTCTTCAGTCTAGGCAGGCTTGTGACTGTTTTGACCAATGGAGTATGACCAAAGTGATGCTTTGTGACTTCTGAAGCTAGGTCATAAAAAGTCACGTGACTCTGCCTTGCTTACTGTCAGAAGTTTGAGTGGAGAGGCTAGGTGTGGGTTCAGGTCGCCAGTTCCAGTGGACCCCATCTTTGAAGCCATCCCTGCCAAGATGCAGACATGTGAGTGAAGCCTCTAAACTTCGCTTAGATCCTTGAAACCAGCCAACCCACCAGCTGAATACTCTTGGTGGTACCACCAAGAGACCACTGTTCAAGCCATGTGGAGCAGATGAATCACTTCACCAAGCCTGAACTCTGACCCACAATATTGAGAGATGAAATAAAATAGTTGTGATTTTAAGCCATCATACATTGTGGTCATTTGTTACACAGCAATAGATGGCTGGAACGGGCATCTCTGGAAAACAGGCTTGCCACCATACAAGAGCAGAAAGTGTCAAATGAATAACTTCAGAACAGACAGATGAGAAAAGAACATAATCCCCTATTATTTTTTTCTTTGTCCTTTTGAATATCATTGATTTAGACTGATTTTTTTGAGATGTTTGAAAATACTCCCGTTATGCTCGGAGGTCTGTTGTTAGGAAAGGTTTGTTTCTATGATCCAGGTCTCAGGCAGGTCTTTTCCTCTTTCCTTCCCTTCATTAGTTTCTTCCTTTCTTCTCTCTCACCCCTCCCCTGAAACTGAGGCCCACTTGCAAAGCTGACAAATATAAGCTCCGTAAAAGTTAAAAAAAAAATAGAAAGAATATCAAAATTAATTAATGACAATAATAGAGATGAATGAAAAGAAATACGGCACCCAAGACTTGAGTTCAAGACCTTGGCTGAATCCCTTTTCCTCCTTGTGCCTCAATGACTTCAACCATAATATGAGAGGGTTGACCTTTGATCCCTAAAGGATCTCCCAGCATTAGCATCCCGAATTTCCAAAAAGCGTGAAGGACCAATGAGAAGGCAACATGCTCATTTGCTAGATCAGGCCTCCACAAGGGCAGAGTATGTATTTGACTTTTTTGTAACTACGTATCCAGTATGTGAAAAACAGCATCATTTAAAAATAATAGGCTGGGTGTGGTGGCTCACGCCTGTAATCCCAGCACTTTGGGAGACCAAAGTGGGTGGATCACCTGAGGTCAAGAGTTCAAGACCAGCCTGGCCAATGTGGCGAAACCCCATCTCTACCAAAAATACAAAAATTAGTGGGACATGGTGGCGCATGCCTGCAATCCCAACTACTCAGGAGGCTGGGGCAGGAGAATCACTTGACCCCAGGAGGCAGAGGTTGCAGTGACCCGAGATGGCGCCATTCCACTCTAATCTGGGCAACAGAGCAAGAGTCTGTCTCAAAATAATAACAACAATAATAATAATAATGTCAATAACAAGAGGAAACCATCACTGAGCACTTTTCCAGACATTGCTGTATATACTGTAGGTGGCTTCTCTTATTTAATTCTCAGAACAATCTTATGAGGTAGGTACTAGTGTTACCCTATTCTGCAGACTATAGTACTGAGGCTTAGAGGGTTTAAATAAGAAGCACAAAAGTACAGAGATAGTAAACAGTGGAGCTGGAATTGGAAGCCAGCTAGTCTAAATAGAAAGCTCCAGCTTTTGATTGTAACTATTTCTGGAAAGAGGGGTGAGAAGGAAAGAGCTATGGCATTTCCCGGCCTTGGAGTATTTGCTTTGATTACAAGCGTGGCTCAAAGACAGCAAAAGAAATTAAGGTAAGACTTTGCCTTATCTCCTGAGCTGTTATTCTCCCAAGACTTTGCCCTAGCTCTTTCATTTGGCTTGCACCCAGGCCTCAGGTGACTTCCTCCTTGACACCTCTGGCCCCCTGGACAGGTACTTAGTTCCCTCCTAATCTTCTTGTAGAGGAATGGCCTGTAGCACTGGGCTCTCACCAATGCAACAGGAAGCTCAGTCAAGCCCAAGAGTTTGTGTCAGGGGAGACGTCATTTGAGATGGTGTCTGGAAAAGGCCCAAAGGGAGGAGACATATCCCAAGTCTGTTATTATTAAATGTATCTGAATTGTTTGGGGAAATAATTTTTCAGGTTTGTGAATGGGAACTGGCATGGTGTGTACAGGACTCTGTGGCCTGGAAACCAGGAGACATTGGTCCCATCATAGTTCCAACACAGATTTCCCATGTAGACCTGAGCCAGCAGCTTTATCCACTGGGCTCCTGATCTGTAAGGTCCCTCCTTGCTCTGAGACCTTCCATCTTGGCCCATGATTCCAAACAACCCCATGACGAGCTTGTGCCAGAGCTTCAGCTTGCAGCACAGGGAGTGTACCAAAAGGCTCTGGCCCCTTGACCTGAACATTCAAACAACTCAGTAAGAAAAACACAGCCAAGGGCTGTGCTGTTGGGGCAGCCAGGGTGTGCTCGCTAAATGTCATCAGCCCCAGATCCCCTGCTCTGTCACAGAATTGTTCAATCAAAAGAGTATGACGACATTGTTCGGTTCATCTTGTCGAGGACAGAGGGATCTCTCGAGGAGGAAGTAGGAATTTGGAGGTTTGGTGAGGCATTATGGTGGGTGCTTACAGCCCAATAAATTGTAAAATGCTCTCTCACCCCCACCTCGCCCCACCTCATTTGCTGCCTGTGCCTCTTCCTTTATCTCTATTCATATCTTTACATGAACATGTTGCTGTTCCCAAATGAAAGAAATCCATTCAAATGGGATGTTACCTGATGTCATCAAACCCATGCCTGTGTTGCTCTTAAACACCAGCAAAGGTGCTGGCAACACCACACCAGCCAGAACCATCACTCCCAAACCTGGTGACTAAGCAACTTCCTTTCCTCTGTAATTAGTCCTCATGTGAGTTAGGGTGGTCCTTGAACTATTGTCTCTCTAAACCAATGGCCTTTTTTCCAAGAAATCCCATTTCTAACTCACTTTCCTTTCCTTTATTTCCCTATCTGATTGCTTACCTGTTTCTGTTCCCTAAAAATCATCTTCGTGCTCTGAGAGTAGTCAGTGCACATTCCTCCCCACTAGGACTTTTAATCATTTCTTCCAGAGCCCAACCCCAAGGCTCTGAGTCGTTTTGATTTATTTCCTTATCCTCACTGAGCAAGGACCCAGTGTGGCAAGCAAGTCTTCAATTCCCTAATGACCTCAGGGAGAGCTGTGGCAAAAGCAACCAGCTTGATGATCTACCAGGTGAAGCTGAAAAGCATCTCACTGGTATGATATTTGGTCCTGGTGGCTGAGGACCACCATGGTAAGTGACCTTCCTTGCCGTGGGAGATTCTATTATTGTTCCTGCATATTTGTTGTCCCTCTTCATGAGAAGATTGTACTTCCCACCCACGTGACATCAAGCATGCCTCTGTGACTTGGTTTGGTCAATGGCATATGAGTGGCAGTAACATATGTCACATTCAAACAGAAGTTGTAAGGGCCAACAGGCAGTTCTATCTTTGCTCCTTTCTCTGCCAGGAAAGCTCCATGACATATGTATCAACAGCCTCTTCAACCTGGATCCCAGAGGGAAGACACATAAAGCAGAGCTGCAGCTCATCCAACGCTGAAATGTGATGGAACACAAGGAATAGACCATTTTGTCATGAGCCACTGAGATGGAGGGCTGTTTGTTACTGCAGCACAACTGAGGAAAAGCAAATGCACCATATTAAAAAGTGAACAAAGCAGTGCTGTTCTGGGCCTCTACAAGATGGTAGATTCTGCTTGTTCCTCAAGGGAAATTCCTTCTCTTCCTCTGCTGTTCATAAAGCTGGTTACTATGAAGACACTCAAAAAGCAGCATCTACCAGAAAATATGAATGTAACTCTGTACAGCTTACCAAGGCCTTCATGCTTGTACAAGGTCTCATGTGATCCTAACTACAACCTGGTAAGATGCGGTGGACAGGCAACCCTGATAGAAGTAAGGAAGTGAGATGACTGGGGAGAAATGCAAATCCAAACCACAATGAGATACCATCTCACATCAATCAGATGGTTATTACTAAAAAGTCAAAAAATAACAGATGCTGGTGGGGTTGTGGAGAAAAGGGAATGCTTATACACTGTTAGTAGGACTGTAAATTAGTTCAACCATTGTGGTAAGCAGTATGGCAATTCCTCAAAGAGCTAAAAGCAGAATGACCATTTAACCCAGCAACCCCATTACTGGGTATATACCCAAGGGAATGTAAATCATTCTACCATAAAGACACATGCATGCAAATGTTCACTGCTGCACTATTCACAGTAGCAAAGATACGGGATCAACATGAATGTCCATCAATGACAAATTAGATAAAGAAAATGTATACATATGCACCATGGAATACTATGCAGCCATAAAAAAGAACAAGCTCATGTCTTTTGCAGGAACATGGAAGTAGCTGGAGGCTATTATCCTTAGCAGAGTGAGCTCATGTCTTTTGCAGGAACATGGAAGTAGCTGGAGGCTATTATCCTTAGCAAACTAACAAAGGAACAGAAAACCAAATACTACATGTTCTCACTTATAAGTGGGAGCTAAAGGATGAGAACTCATGGACACAAAGAAGGGAACAACAGACACTGGGGTCCGCTTGAGGGTGGAGGGTGGGAGGAGGGAAAGGAACAGAAAAGATAACTATTGGGTACAGGGCTTAATACCTGGGTGATGAAACAATCTGTACAACAAACCCCCATGACACGAATTCTACTTTGTAACAAACCTTCACATGTAGCCCCAAACCTAAAATAAAAGTTTTAAAAATAAGAAGTAAGGAAGTGAGAACCAAATGATTAGACACTTTCCCAAGGGGACGTGGCTTTTCAGTAGGACAGCCAAAACTGGTACCCAGACCCTGTGCATCTCAGACCATTTCTCCTCCACTAAAGTGCCCAGTGCTGATGCTACCTGCAGGAGGGAAAACTGAAATGCCACCTACGGTCTCCCATGTTCAAGTACCGTGGAACATCTTTCCTGCCCAACAAGATCAGGCAGAACCTGTGTGACTTGGTGTTCCCACTCCACTCATTCAGGTGGGCTTTGAACACAACATGCAATATAAACACATGTGGGTTTCAAGCTGGCTTTTAGGAAAAGGCGATTGCATTTTGAAACATTTCATCTGCAAAATCTATGGATTGGGACCTTGTCAGATATTTGCTTAGAACAAATAAAAGCTATTATGTACTCTGTAAAATTTAAAACATACACAAAAAAACTTGTGTAGGGATGTCTCTGGGCAAACTTTTGACCAATCAGATCTTGCACTTGTGGAACCAGTCAGAACTCACCCATGCCCTGAATGGCTCTTTAGATGATGCAACTCATGGTTAGTGACTAAAGAGAAAATTGTAAGTAGCACATATTTATATACATAATACATTTATGTTGGTATAACTATTATGTTTGTGCTAACATAGTTACTATAAAATAATTACTGATTAATAAACTGTTGAGTCCTACCCTTAACAAAGGTGAAAACTTTGAATTGGGTTATATAAAAAGTCAAAAGCAGGTGACTCAAGAGGGATGCACTTTGCCTTGTGGTGACGTGAGCTTCCTAAGGGCCTCACCAAGTTCTGAGCACCAGGCACCACAGCTCCCAACAGGAAACCCAAGGCAGCTAGGATCCGGAGAAATATCTACTCTAGCATCACTATCTGCAGAAATTGCTGTCAGTTTATATGTCCATGCTACAGCCATTAGTGGGCAAGCCTAATTAATTTACATATGTATCAAATGGCTAGCATTGACCCAGTGATAAACTAGATGTTCAGAGATTTCTAAGTGAGAAATTGAGAGGTAATTTTGCCCACAACCTCTATCACTTAGAATTCATGCACTGATTCCATATACGTGCACTGTTATCTCCTCCTCCAGCATCCACTGCCTTTTCTAAGGTAGGGCTGCTACAGACAGGAGAGCAAGAGTCTAATTCTCGACTTTTTTGTTTCAAAAGCCAATTTTTTAATTGGCAAAAATCTGATTTAGGGTCTTAAAACGTAGTCATTTGACTGTCCATCCCTTATGAGATATCTATCACCCAAAGGCAAAAAGAACTGAAGAAAAAAAAAAAACCCTAAACAATTTTCTATCATTACATCATTGATGGTGGAGTTGGTAGTCTAACACAGGTGTTCAAATATGTATTATAGATGAAAACAAATGAGTAATTATGTTGGTGTCCTTGGGAACCAGGATTTGCCATACAAAGGAGAAAGAGACGCAAGATAGATGCAGTTAAATAGAAACCCTGCAGTCTCGAATTTGAAATGATGTATCAGTATTGATTTATGTTGTATTTCTCTTTAACCTTATCTTTTCCACCAAAAAGATCTGGAAACGTAACCAATTCAATACCCACCCCCAGTGTCAAGGTTGTGGTTTTGAATCATCATTTTCCAATGAAAAGAACCAGGAATCCTTACAGAAATCGCTGATTCCAGGGCAAAGACAGGAGACATATTATAAAAGGGCTTGGAAATATTTCATCAAACCAAACAGCAACCACGGTAGCACAGGTTACTGGAGTCATGTCAAAAAGACTCAGGGACCAACTTAAAAGAAGATCTCATTGGCCAAAGATAGGAGAACATGAGGTTCCATAAAAATAATCTTAATGGATGTTGACACTTCAAGTGTGTTTATATTCATGAGTTTCCAGTTATCCTCTTTTAAAAGTTAACTTTGGAGGATGCTAGGTGCTAGGTAATAATTATTTGGGAGCTAGATTATTTTTAAAAAGGTAAGAATCAAGCAATCAAACATTGTCCTTTCCTTTCCTCTCCTCTCTTCTCCTCTCCTTTTCTTTTCTTTTCTTTTCTTTTTTTTTTTTTTTTTTTGAGACAGGTCTTGCCCTCCCACCCAAGCTGGAGTGCTGTGGCACAGGCACAATCATGACTCACTGCAGCCTCAACTGCCCAGGCTTAAGCGATCTATCCACTTCAGCCTCCAGAGTAGCTGTAACTACAGTCATGAGCCACTGTGCTCAGCTAATTTTTAAACTTTTTGTAGAGATGGGATTTCGCCATGTTGCTCAGGCTAGTCTCAAACTTCTGGGCTCAGGTGATCCAGCTGCCTTGGCCTCCCAAAGTGCTGGGATAACAAATGTGAGCCACCGTGCGTGGTCTGTTCTAACTTTTCTGTTTGCACTAGATCTCAGCATAACCAAACAGTTGATAAGGAGGAGTTTCATTTTACTGAATTATTTTGGCTAATAAATAAGGAAAATAAAATTATAAAATCACCATTTTGTAACCACTAATGGAATAATAGATTTGACAATCATCACCAATGGCTGCTAACTTCACAGAAACAGAGACTCATTGGGAATAGTGCCTCCTAATAGAAACCTACCGTTCCACCTAGGAAGTAGGTCTGCCAATCTAACCCTTCCTCTTCATCTGACTACCCATTTACATACAGAGTAGAGGAATGTGTTAAAATAACACCACAGAGCTTCAAGCAGCAAAATCCAAACTGTGGGAAATTCTACCAGCAAAATTAATGAGGAAAGGGACAAATGAGAAAGAGTGGGAAGATCTATAGATTGAAAGACACTTGAAAGACATTTACTACAAACTGAATTCTGTGTCCCCAGCATTCATATGTTGAAGCCTTAAGCCCCAGTGTGACTGTACTAAGAGACAGGACTTTTAGGAGGTCATTAAAGTTAAGTGAGATCATAAGGGTGGGGTCCTAATCTGAGAGGATTGCTGGTCTTAGTCCCAGTTACTCCAGAGGCTGAGGTGGGAGGACCACTTGAGGTTGAGCTGCAGTGAGTGTGTTTGCACCACCACTCTCCAGCCTGGGCAGCAGAATGAGATGAAAGAAAAAGAAAAGAAAAGAAGGGAAGGGAAGGGAAGGGAAGGGAAGGGAAGGGAAGGGAAGGGAGAAAAAAATTACCTGAGGTCAGGAGCTTGAGACCAGCCAGGCCAACATGGTGAAGCCCTGTCTCTACTGAAAATACAAAACTTAGCCAGGGGTGGTGGTTTGCAGTGGTGGAAGGAAGGAAGGAAGAAAGGACGGAAGGAAGGAAGGACAGGGAGGAAAAAAGGAAGGAAGGAAGGAAGGAAAGAAGGAAGGAAGGAAGGAAGGAAGGAAGGAAGGAAGGAAGGAAGGAAGGAAGGAAGGGAGGGAGGGAGGGAGGGAGGGAGGGAGGGAGGGAGGGAAGGAGGGAAGGAAGGAAGGACAGGGAGGAAAGAAGGAAGGAAGAACAGGGAAGGAAGGAAGGAATGAAGGAAGAACAGAAGGAAGGAGAGAGAGACAGAGAGATAGAGAGACAGAGAGACAGAGGGGAAAGAAGGAAGGCCGTGTGAGTACAAGAGAAGGTGGCCATCATGAAGGTATTAATGCTGTTATCATGGGAGTAGGTTCCTGATAAAAGATTAAGTTCAGCAACCTTCCCCCTCTTCCCTCTCTTTCTGTCTCTCCCTTACCCTCTTGTCTTCCACCATGGGATGATGCAGCTAGAAAGTCTTCATCTGATGCCCAGCAGATGGCCTTGGACTTCCCAGCCTCCAGAACCATGACCCAAAGAAATATCTATTTATTATAAATTACCCAGCCTGTGGTAATCGGTTACAGCAACATGAAATGAACTAAGATACTTGCTCCTTGCTATTTACCCCCAAAAAGTTGAAGACAAAAGTCTGCACATAGATGATTATAGAAGTTTGTTTGTTTGTTTGTTTGTTTGTTTGTGTTTTGAGACAGAGTCTTTCTCTGTTGCCCAGGCTGGAGCGCAATGGCACAATCTCAGCTCACTGCAACCTCCACCTCCCAGGTTCAGGTGATTCTCCTGCCTCAGCCCCCTGAGTAGCTGGGACCACAGGTGCACACCACCACCCCTGGCTAATTTTTGTATTTTCAGTAGAGACAGGGTTTCACCATGTTGGCCAGGCCAGTCTCGAACTCCTGACCTCAGGTGATATACCCACCTTGGCCTCCTAAAGTGCTGGGATTTCAGGCATGAGCCACTGTGCCCGGACAATTATAGAAGTTTTACTCATAAATTCCTAACACTCGAAAGCAATCAAGATGTCCTTCAGTGGCTGAATGAATAAGTAAACTGGTACATCCAGACAATGCAATATTATTCAGCACTAACAACAAATGAGCTATCAAGCCATGAAGATGAAGACATGGAGAAAACTTAAATGCATATTACTAAGTAAAAGAAGCAAATCTGAAACAGCTACGTACTGTATGATTCCAATTATATAACATTCTGGAAAAGGCAAAACTATGGAAATAGTAAAACAATCAGTGGTTGCCAGGAGTTGGCAGGGAGGAAGAATGAGTAGGCAGAGCACACAGGATTCTTAGGCCAGTAAAACTATTCCATATGATACTATAATGATAGATACATGTCACTATGCATTTGTCAAAACCCATAGAATGTACAATACCGAGGGTGAACCATAATGTAATCTGTAGACTTCGGGTGATAGTGACACTTCAGTGCAGGTTCATCAGTTGTAACAAATGTACCACTCTGGTGCAGGATGTTAATAGTGGCAGAGGCTATGCATGTGTGAGGGCAGGGGAGCTATGGAACATCTCTATACTTTCTGCTCAATTTGGCTATAACCCTAAAACTTTTCTTAAAATTAAAGTCTATTTTGAAGAAAACAAGAAATACCCATGCTCAGTTTTTCTTGTCCCTAGGTGAAAGATGTCATAAGCTAGGGGAGAAAGAATAAGAGATGAAGAAGTAGTGAGAGTAGATGCCAACTGGTACCTGAGGAAGTGCACCGTGCCTTGGTCCAACGTTAAGGCATGTGACAAGGGAGGGACTGTGCCTGTTCTTGAGTAGAGCCCAGGAAAATTCTATGCTTCAGTGTTTCCTTGTGCCAAATCATATGTAGGTGTGGTAGCGGCTGGGGTAGCTGCAGGTCCTATCTAGACAAGCAGGTCTGAGACTGCCTTCTTGTAGAATTCCCACAGGTCGCAGAATGTCGTGGGGTTGGAGGAAAGCCCAAGACTGGCATAGACATAATACAGAACCTCAAACAGCTCCCTGAGGCTCCCACAGCCTGTGTGGCATGAAAGCCACCGAGAAAAAGACAAACCAGGAGAGCCTTGAAGTGCAGAAGTGACCCCCATGGGCAAACATTCAAATCCCAGAGGAAACAAAAACTTCAGAGTGGATGCAAGAGAGGCTGTATGATGGTGGCTGAAGACCAGAGGTCCCAATTTCCAAACCGATTTCCCCTCCTCCACTCCCCACCCCAGAATAAAAACCCAATTCCTGCTTTGAAAGGAAAAGCCCTAGATTGACTGTGACTATGGTTCTTCTGTTTACCAGGGTGAGAGCTCAAAGTACCAAAAAAATGTTAAAGTTTGCTTACAGAAAAAGAAAGTTTTGTTTTATATGCATCTAAATTAGTTTGTTTTTGATTTTTCTTCTTCTTTTTTTTTCTTTAGGCAATATTCGCTGATCTAACCCCGAATGCTTTTAGTGACAATGATAATGAAAAAGATTCTGAGAGATGAATGAGACTCAATATAATGAGAAGGAGAGGAGAAGGCCGTTTTATCATTTACCTTACGACAACTGGTAGCATATATTTAACTATTTTTGAAGCATTGGCTCGAAAATAAGATACAACAAAGATCATATGTGATATGGTTTGGTTCCCTGTCAAAATAATAACGATGGTTAATCCAAGTGATTTATATGTATCATATGCCATATGGGAAGATCTCATGTCAACAAACTGTCACCATACCTCCTCCATAGACAGGAGCACTGGCATGCAGGAACAGAAGTAGCTTATTTGAGAGCCACACAGCTAGCATTTAATGGAAATGTGGCAGAAATGCAAGCTGTGTGGCTACAGGACATAAGTTCTTGGCCCCCCTGATGGAGGGCCTCTGATGTCTTAGCTTGTAACTGTGTGCAGTCAATGGCCTAAGCTTTTATTAGCTCATGTCAGGTCACCACTCTGATATGGTAGGTCTGCTAAGACTTGCTGTTGCTCAGTGACTTTAGAAAGAAAGATCCTGGCTTCAGAGAATAGACCGGGACAAGTTCCAGATGAAGCCTGAGTTTGCTTTAACAAAAAATATTTCATGAAGACAAGTGCTGGTGGCTGTTGCAGCAAGTAGGAGGCTCACTACAACTCGAGAGGCCAGCCAGGGTCACTCCTGCCCTCGTGGCTCTACTTAGGATTGACAGTGAAAAAGCAAAATGTACTTAGTTCATGGACTATTTTGGGCCCTCTCTAAAGAAGCCATGTGAGAGAGAGTGGTCAAAGTTAATTTGTTTTAGATGGAGTATGAAGAGAAAGTATGGAACACAACTCGCTGGGGTCAGGGCTCTTTTTTTGCTTTATAATTTGGCATTCAGAATCAGTATGAATAACATGAGTGAAGAAAGTCAATTAATAGCCCAGGTGTTATTGCTAATAAAAGAACGTGTACATACATAAAGCCCACTAGTCAATCTTCCCTGGGGGTGTCCGAGTTACTTGGCCTGAGGCCCAGGCATAACTTCAGTACTGTTTGTCCTGCCGCCACCAAGTGCAACGTCCTCACCTGCTGCTGAGCACAGGGGATGGAATCTGACCCGCTTCTGGGTTATTGTTGGACAAAAAGTGGTCTGGCTGTAGGTCAAAACAAATTTGGCCCTTTAAAGTCTCTGAGGGTTGGGGCGAGTCCTGAAAAACAGTGACAAGACCATAATAGGGTCTTTATGAGCAGTTCTGTTCTCCAACGACATTGAGCCTGGTGTTCATGGGCGCTGACCTCAGAAGTGCGTCTCAGAGGCAGCCTGGGGCTGCAGGGAGGCACAGCTATAAATGGATGCTGTGCAGCTGTGAGGGGAGCTATTTTGGGATCCCAGGGGGGTCTCATTTGCACTTCAGGTTAAGAAGCTTGCAGGTGAAGGCGTCTTATGTGGGAGTGGAGAGGGAGACCAGACCAGACCAGACATAGCCCTTCCTCCTCCTGCTCTCTTCCCCTGCTGGTTCCCCCCGACTGTGTCCCCCTCTTTCTTCAAAGACTTCACCAGCACAGGGTCCTGGAGCCCTGTGGGAATGCAAAAGAAACACAAAAGGGAGAAGAGGGGGAAAGTGTCTCCCAGCCCAGAGTGTTCAAGGAAATTGCCTCCTCAGCTGTGTTCTAGATAAGACTCTGCTGACCTTTGCAGGATGGGCAGAGGTGCCAAGGCCTCAGGCTCTGTTGCCTTTTGCATCCACTTCAGTGGCTTTCAAATTGGAAGTAACCTGGGAGCTGACGTGAGAAGAGAGGGTGTCAGACCCACCTTCACAGTTCAGCCCAGGCCCACTCTGAGGGACAAAGGAGCTGGATCCTTCTTCCTCACAAGCCTAGTGCCTCTGGCTTCAGTTGGTGTGACAGTAGAGCCCTCTGAGCAGTACAGCTCTGAAGGACATCTCCTCTTTCTCCCCGCTTCAGGCTAACCTGAAATTACCTCACTGGTCATGTTAGGTTAGAGGCAATGGCAGATTAATGGTTTCTCCCATTGGCCCATGCTTAATGGCTGCCATTTTGAAGACAGCAGATTTAATTCAGCAGCTTACGTTGCTTTATGCATGTGCACTTCAGAGACACACAGATCTGGGTTAGAATGCTACATTGCTACATCCTAACTACGTGGCTTTTGGCAAGTCTTCATCTCCCTGAGACTCGGGACCTCACTCACAAAATGGGAGTAACTATCATTCTGCCTCAAGGATCATTGTGACAATTAAATGTGGCAAAATACTTAGCACCATGCATGGCACATGGTCAGTGCTCCAAATAGGTAATTCATTTTTGTGATGGATATACTGTATCCATTCTTACTAATGGATGGGGAAAGAGAAGTGAAGAAAAGAATTCTTGTGGTTTGGGGCTACCCAAGACCCTAGTTCTGACATACCTTGCCACTGTTGAAGGACCCTCCTGCGATAGACCAAATATTTCTGTCCCTCCAAAATTCGTATGTTGAAACCCAATCCCTGTGGGATGGTTTTTGGAGGTAGGGTCTTTGGGAGGTGATTAGGTAATGAGGATGGAGCCCTCATGAATGGGATTAGTGTCCTACCATGAGAGACCCTGGAGAGCTCCCTTGCCCCATCTGCCACGTGAGGACTCAGTGACAAGAAGGCTTTCTATGAACCAGGAAGCAGGCCCTTGCCAGACACTGAATCTGCTGATGCATTGATATTGGACTTTCCAGTCTCCAGAATGGTGAGAAATGACTTTCCATTGTTAATAAGACACCCAGTCTGTGGTAGTTTGTTACAGCTGCCCAAAGGGACTAAGACACTTCCTGAGCTATGAAAAAGAGAAGTAACAAGGTGAGGAGAAGGGATCAAGGATGTAGTTCAACTCTCTCTGCCTTCTCACAGGCCTCAGGCTGGCCCTGCAGGCTGTGCTCTGAGGAGTTTCTAATGTCTACAGCCCAGAAGACCAGGTGTTCTGAAGATTCCTGTCACCAGTGCTGAGATGTTCTGAACAAACAGCTCTGCAGGAGAATTACAGCAATCAAACTACAAGGTACTACGGAATAGAGTCCATATCCTCTCCTTCATATGAGGAGATAAAGGCTCAGAGAGGTGAAGGAACAACAGAGCCAAGACAAAGAACCAGGTCTTTCCCCTCCCAGTTCAAAACGCATAAAGGGCTGTAAACCCCAGACAATTGTTAGACTAGATTCTTAGAAAATCACTTGAGTTTACCCAGGTGGCTTTTTGTTGTTGTTTTTAGGTGCTATCCAACTGAACATGGTAGAATGAAGGAAATTATTTTTCATGGGAAATCTGTAGTTTGTAAATATAACATATGGGGGTCTAAATTGTGTTATCATCCAAAAAACATCTTATTGGTGGATGGGAAGGCACAGTTCAGCCCACATTAAAGAGACTCATAAATCTATGAGGAAACTTCTCCAGCACCCCAAACAGATCCAGTGAAAACTCTGACCTCACCAGCATCTTGCAAAGGCCCACAGTGAGCAAATGAACCTAGAAGGGGGGCACTGTAATTAAAGTGTTTGGTAAATGAGGATCCTGGCAGCAAATATCAAGAGCCAGCTGGAGCTTCAGGAGCTTCTTGATGGTGGAACTTCCCCAAATTTGAGTTGATCCTGAGCAAATATGAAACTGTGTGCTGCTCAAAGAGTGTCTTGATTCTCAAGGAAACATAGCTTATCCTCATAGCCTTGTGCTTTCCAAAGGTCATATGAGGAAACTGTCTGCATCCCCTCTGTAAAGGCAAAAGTCATTATCTGTCATGTCATTCAATGTCCCTTACAGTATGACTTCATAATATATCATCCAAACCAAGACGCATTGAATATTAACAATTTCCTTGGGACAGCAGGTATAAACTGACTATCCTGGGCACACCAAGGTGTGTGGTTACCCCCACTTTAAAAGATCAACATACCCTATTAAAAAGAGCCAACATGGTGATTTCCTTTTGAAACATAAAACTTGGAGCTGTATGTCTTCTTTGAATAGATGCCTTTCTTTTTTATCAGGCAACAAGGAGAGGAGACAGAAACTATGTAACCTGATCTTTTCCTTTTGCCTGGGCTCTGGGAAGTCCAGAGTGAAGTTTTATGTCAGTTGTCTTGGATTCCCAGTATAATTGTCTTCTCATCCCTTTCTTCACCCCCATTTTCTGCTCTGAAGATGCTCCTAACACAGCACATCGAGATGGGATGCTGGTTTTAATAAACGACTTCCAAATCCTTCTCAAGCAGGTTGATACAGCAAGCATGCATCCTGGATTTTGTGTCCATCTGATATCACTCGCATATTCAACCTTGCTTTCCTGATAAACTATTTGAAGATCTAAGGAATTACACTTCTTTGCCTTCCAAACTGATTGCATTAATCAAACACTTTTTGAACTCCTGTCACTCACTAGAAAGGTGACGAAGATATTATCAGTGAACAAAATAGACAAAAATTCTTCCCTTGATGGGGTATACATTCAAGTGAGGGAGATTATGAACAATAATTGAAAAGTTCACCAAATAATCAAATTATGTAACAGGTTACACAGTGATCATTGCAATGGAAAAAATAGGATAGGGTAAGGATAATTGGGAATGTCAATGGTTGGTTTGGAGGGTAAACTTTAAATGGAGTGGGTAGGACTTATTGAGAATATGACATTTGAGTAGGGTGAACATATAATTTATCATCCAAACTGAAAAACACTTAACAGGACAAAAGGAAGCTATTCATAATTGTGCTGGGACAACAGGTGCAAACTGGGACTGTCCTGGGCAAACAAGGACATATGATCACCCTACATGTAAGCAAAGACTTGAAAGATGTGAGAATCAGCCTAGCAGATACATGGGGAAGGAAGGGTTCAGGCAGAGGGAGCAGCAAGTTCCAAGGCCGAAGCAGCCTCACAAGGTAAGAAGATGCCCAGTGTGGCTGGAGGAGAATAAGCCAAGGAAAAGTGGTAAGAAATGAGGTCAATGAGGTTCTGGGGACCCCAGACTGTGCAGCCATTGTAAGGGTTTTGGTTTTTCTCTGATAGAAAGAGGGAGCCATTGCAGGGTGTTGAGCCAAGCAGTAACATGATCTGGCATATATTTTACCAAGATTCACTTTGGCTGCTGTGTTGACAATAGGGTTGGCATAGCAAAGACTTGGAACCAACCCAAATGCCCATCAATGATAGGCTGGATAAAGAAAATGTGGCACATAAATACCATGGAATAATACTATGCAGCCACAAAAGAAGATGAGTTCATGTCCTTTCCAGGGACATGGATGAAGCTGGAAACCATCATTCTCAGCAAACTAACACAAGAACAGAAACCAAACACCACATGTTCTCACTTATAAGTGGGAGTTGAACAGTGAGAACACATGGACACAGGGACCATCACACACTGGGCCTGTTGGGGGTTGGGGGGCTAGGGGAGGGATAGCATTAGGAGAAATACCTAATGTAGGTGACAGGTTGATGGCTGCAGCAAACCACCATGGCATGCGTATACCTATGTAACAAATCTGCATGTTCTGCACATGTACTTCAGAACTTAAAGTATAATAAAAAAAAGAAAATAGGGTTGGTGAGAAGGAAAGTAGGGAGGCCAGTTAGAAGGGAGCAGAGCAGTAAAAGGGATAAGAAGTCAGATTCTGGACATATTTTGAAGGTAGAACTGAGAGGATTTTTTGTTGATTTGGATGTCAAGTGCACAAGGCCAGTCAAGGATGGCTCTGGGGTTCAGGGCCTGGGCAAGCAGGAAGATAGAAGTACCATTAGCTAATGTGAGAAAGACCACAGGTGAAGCAGGTGGAAAGGGGAAAGGCAGCGATGGTCCAGGACATGAGGAATTTGGGATGTCTATGACATAGAACTGTCAAGCACACAGTTGGACAGACAAATCTGGAGTTCAAGTGGAAGGCTCCTTCTGGAGATACCTATCTGGCAGTCAGCAACCGCGAGAAGGCCACGTCTCCCCAGATCTCCCAGACCACCTCAAAGCAATGCAAAAACCCCTTTGCAGATCTAATTTTTGTTTCTGGCCAAAATAAATAAAATAAATCAGAATGCTCATCCTCTAAAGCCCACCACACATCTTAATTTTTCATGAAGTCTTGCCTAATTACTGCAGTCCTTGTGGTACCCTCTTAATTTATACAATTGTCTGCTTCACTGACTCATCAATTAATAGCTATCTATTGAACAAATTTTGTGTACATGGCCCTGTGCTGGGTGCTGTGGGGGTGGGAATCAAGAACACCTGGTCCCTACACCCAGCTGAGCAAGCGGAATGAATGTTACCCAAAGCACAAGTTCCCTGAGGGGCCAGAGTCAATGGCATGAAGGAAGTGCCTCTTGAGTTGAGGCTTAAATGAGAAAGGCAGATTCTGGAGACACATTTTTTTAAAATCTAGGTAGTTGGTCTCCCAAAAATTCTTCTAGTTCCAAATATTTGCTTTTCTATGCATCTAGAGAAACTAGGTTTTTCAAAAAGTAGGAGTGAAGTTCTTGTCATTATCTAGGCATGAGGTCATGAAGGCTTGACCTGGAGAATGGATGAGAAATGAAGAGTAACCACAGAACTAGGAGGCCTTTCAAACGAAAGAAAGGACAATGGGGTGACAGAGGAGAAGAGAAGCCAAGAAAGGGAAGCATGAAGCCAAGATTCCAGGCCTGAGAGGAGCAGTGGAGTCACCAGCTGAAGGGGGCGTGGAGATGGCATTGGTAGAGGAGATCTCAGTTAGTGTGGGTCAGTTGCAGTAAGAGTGGAGCATCCACAGCCAGGAAAGTGTCAGGCCCAACATGGAACAGAGGGAGTCAGCCATGTGAAGCCTCCTTTATGCCATGGGGCAAGATAAGCCCAAGAGAGAATAGATACCTGTGTTTGGGAATTAGTGACCTATGCACATCTCCATATTTTATCTCCCCAGCTTGACATACTTCTTTCTTATACTATCTCGGTCTATTGAGAGGCAAAATAATGAGGCTGTTGAGCACACAGGGTCTGGTGTCAGGTTTCCTCCATTTAAGTCCTGGCTCTACCCACCACTGGCTCTAGCGTTGTAATCTTGGCAAGTTACTTGGTCTCACCAAGCCTCAGTTTCTTCATCTGTGAAATGGGACAGTCAGTAGTTGTTGCATCATAGGAGTTTTGAGAATTAAAACAGATAACTTGGCACACAGAATGTGTTCAATCATGTTGGCATTACTACACATGGTCACATCTCAATAAATGTTCACTGACAGCACTGGAGGAAGGGCCCGTGGAACTAGTATTTTAAACTATACTAACTCTTAAAATAATTTACCAAGGGGAAGGTTAGGGGAAAGAATAAACATTTCTTGAACCCTTGCTATATGCCAGCTACTCTACCAACTGCTCAATTGACCCGCACAACAATCCTGTAAGGTTGCTATGATCCCTAGTTTACAGACTAGAAAACAGGAGCAAGAAAAGGAAGGTTCCTAACCTTGTCCGAGGTCATACAGCTAACAAATAGTGTGTGTTTGTAAGCATTTAAAAATTCCTAAATATACATTCCCAATTGTTATCTATACTTTATATAGCCCTATTTTATATTTAAATTTCAACAATACCTATTATTCCTATGACCAGCAAAAAATATAATATTATTTCCATTTTGGGGAGTGGGGGAGAGGTAGCAAAGGTGAACAATCCCAGATGGGTTTTCTAGAATGAAGAACCTTGGGGCTTCCTTGTAGAATGGCCAGCCCAGCTGCAATGTTGCCCTGAGCCCCTAGGAAAAGAGTAAACTATGTGCAGCACTGAGAACTTAGGAAATAAGCAGAGAAAAGACAAAAAAGGAAGATGGGTAAGCGTGTAATGCATTTGAAAGAGATTTCCATCTAAGATTATTAAAATAATAGAAAAGATTTCATGCTTAAAGGGATAAACTTCCTTAATCTGTCACATACTCTTAATCCCTAGACGAGATGTCTCTGTTCTTGAAGAATGGACACAACTTCCTTATATACTGACCCCTGGGGCCCTGGACAAGGCACAATGGTGGTTAATTCTGCAACCCTGAGGTATTTTTATAAAAACACGGAGGACTCTAGAGTCCAGATTAACTCCAAGGTCAAAGCTTATTCTTATCACCTCATAACATCCCTATGAAAAAAGTACTAGAGAAAATCCATTAATGAGGAAAAAACCATCTCTGTAGAGAGCTGCTTCAATTAATTGAATCCTGTTTTCTAAAAAGCACCTCATTGGTCAGTATCATTTATCATATAAATACATGATACTGATCAATTAGATGCTTTTTAGGAAAAAAAACTTTTATAGAATCTGAGTCTTGTAATATTAGCAGATATGTCAGATATGTTAGTGGAGGTTACTCCATTTTTAAAATCATTTTTAAATGACTGTGCTATACTTCTAAGAATGCTATAAGAGGGAATTCATCTTTGACAGGAAGTAGAGAGGAGGTTTGTCCAGACTCCCAGGGGAAAATAAGATGGTCTCTTGGAAAGCAAGATGAAGTGATTTAAAGGAAAGCTTTAGAAAAAGATAAATGAAAAGAGCATCTCTATCAAAGTTTACTTTTTTTTTTTTTTTTTTTTTTTTGAGACGGAGTCTCGCTCTGTCGCCCAGGCTGGAGTGCAGCGGCCAGATCTCAGCTCACTGCAAGCTCCGCCTCCCGGGTTTATGCCATTCTCCTGCCTCAGCCTCCCGAGTAGCTGGGACTACAGGCGCCCGCCACCTCGCCCGGCTAGTTTTTTGTATTTTTTAGTAGAGACGGGGTTTCACTGTGTTAGCCAGGTTGGTCTCGATCTCCTGACCTCGTGATCCGCCCGTCTCGGCCTCCCAAAGTGCTGGGATTACAGGCTTGAGCCACCGCGCCCGGCCAGTTTATGTTTTACATATTTATTTCTAAAGAATTTTTATTCTGGCAGGTACATGAAAAGGTACTTCAAGTCAACCAACAATTAATTACTGAACATCTATTTGGTTCCAGGCACACGAAAATGAAGGAAGATCCAGTCTGTCTTCTTAAGGAGGTCATAAACTGATTGCAATACAATGTGATAAATTCTATTAACACACACACAGTGCAATGTGTTGAAAGATGGGGTAGCATTTAATTCTGCAGTGGGCCTGAAGGACATAGGAAGTCAAAGAAAACTACCAAGAGATGCCTTGGGTTGAAGTTCTCTAGCGTATCAATGATCAATTTAGCATTCATTTGCATCTTATGGCCCACAAGCTCTCCAGACTCAAGGAATTAGTTCTGCTATTCCTAACTTTGCTTTAGGAAACTTGCTTGCTATTCTTAACTTTCCAACGTCTGATAGGAAAACAGTGGAAGTTCTGGAGCTTGAGAACAGATTGTACCATTAAAAAAAAAGAAGAAATAAGAGATTGAGGCATTTTTCTCAGAAGTTAGACAAATTTTAAAACTTTCAACCTCGGAGAAAAGAGTTAGGATAAAAATCAGCTTCCTCCCTCCAACAGAAAGCTGGTGTTACTTGGTAGAGATGGAAAGGAAAGAGATAAACCATCCCACCCCACCTTCACTTTTACTCTCCCCAAAGACATACCATCACCCATCAAGTGTAGGATACACTAAGACATAGGGGATGGAGGATACTAGGGTCATCTCTGCATATTTAAAACTGCATCCAGCTATTTGCCTTGAATTCCACTGCTACCCTAAGGCGTTTGGCAAACTCACGGAACTTAAAGTTATAACGGATTGACTGACAACCTCCCAGCTCACCTGTAATCCACCCTGGGCCCACATTCCCAAACACTGAGGATTTGGTTGCTCATATGTTCTTGTATTGGTCTTAAGGACCCAACCCACATTGTCTGAGGTGACTGACCAAGCTTCCTGACTTGGCAGCAATGACCTGGATGATGAGGGTTACTGTTTGTTGTCCCTGAAGACTTTGGCAAATTCGTCAGCGTCCCAGTCCTCCCAATATGACCAATAGTGTTCTTCTTTGCCTCCTTTGGCCACTTTTGAAACTACAAATCCTCAGGTCCTAGGGTGGGAACACTTTCAGGTTTTCACTGTGAACGGACCACTGATTTCCGGAGTGCTACCTGATTTCTGGTCTTTCCATCTCACTTGCTTCTCCTTAGGCATTTAGATAATATTTGTCCTTATTTGACCAGAGAGAGATTAAAATACAACAAAACAAAACCTTAGAAGCCTTGGCCTTTTTTTGGTGACCTCTTAGTTACCAACTTCTCCTCTCCTAATAAAGGGATGATATGTTTCTTTTTTCTTTCTTTTTTTTTTTTTTTTTTTTTTTTTTGAGACGGAGTCTTGCTCTGTCTCCCGGGCTGGAGTGCAGTGGCCGGATCTCAGCTCACTGCAAGCTCCGCCTCCCGGGTTCCAGCCATTCTCCTGCCTCAGCCTCCCGAGTAGCTGGGACTATAGGCGCCCGCAACCTCGCCAGGCTAGTTTTTTGCATTTTTTAGTAGAGACGGGGTTTCACTGTGTTAGCCAGGATGGTCTCGATCTCCTGACCTCGTGATTCGCCCGTCTCGGCCTCCCACAGTGCTGGCATTACAGGCTTGAGCCACCGCAACCGGCCTTTTTTTTTTTTTTTTTTTTGAGATGGAGTCTCGCTCTGTCGCCCAGGCTGGAGTGCAGTGGCCGGATCTCAGCGCACTGCAAGCTCCGCCTCCCGGGTTTACGCCATTCTCCTGCCTCAGCCTCCCGAGTAGCTGGGACTACAGGCGCCCGCCACCTCGCCTGGCTAGTTTTTTGTATTTTTTTTTTGGTAGAGACGCGGTTTCACCGTGTTAGCCAGCATAGTCTAGATCTCCCGACCTCGTGATCCGCCCGTCTCGGCCTCCCAAAGTGCTGGGATTACAGGCTTGAGCCACCGCGCCCAGCCGATGTGTTTCTTTATCAGCTCTTTTTATGAGGTTTACCTAAAAGACAGTTGTCTGTTGCCTGCATGTGTCTAACAACTTAAGCCTCTTTTTTGGGGGGAGCATTGTACAAATCCAATTGCTTGAAGAAGGACAAATTTCACCAAAATGGTGGACACAAAATATCACTATGACTGAATCCATACGTGTTTATGTTCCTAGAAACAGCCTCTTTGGAGTTCATCCTTGTACACATGAATGATTTCTTTCCCCATGCCTTTCAGATTATCAGCTTTCAAAGACCAGCCCAGGTTCAATCTCCCCAGGAAACCTTTTCTGGCCATTCCAGACCATACAGAAAAGGCATGGGCATCACATGAACAGTAGACAACCATCATATGGTGGCTTCCATAGGGACTCATTAGGAGTGGATTGAGGGTCAGGGTAATTTGGGCGTCACATGGTAGCCAATTATCAACCATGAAATCTCTTCAGGGCCAACCTGTCATACTGGGAATCAGAGAAAGGGCCCAGTTCCTGTGAACTGATGTGGTAAGAACAAAATGGGACAGGAAAGCCAAACAAAAATTCATTCCTGGGACTATAAGCCCATGGGAGTGAGGAGAGTTATAATTTATGGAGTAAACGGAGTTAGGAGATCATTACAGGACATAGACTCTGCCTTCAATTAGCATAAAAGATGACCCAAAGAAACAATAGAGAAGTCCAGAGGTTTAGTGCTAAAGGCGGCCAGTAGGTAATAATATGGGCTATGGAATCTGGGTTCAGGTCCTGGCACCACTCTTTACCCATTTACTTAGCTCTTAGCCACAGCTTCCTTAACTATAAAAAAGATAATAATGTAAACATCCTCCCTGGGTTGTTATAAGGATTCAGTGAGATGATGGGTAAAAGGCACTTTTCTCCATACTTAGCACATAGTGAGCTTTCAGCAATGTCAGCTATTGCTAGCTTTCTAGCTCATAGCATTTGGACACATGGATACTGGGCCTGAGAGAAACCAACACCAAACCCTACCAGAAAGGAAGAATGAGGGGCTGACTGAGGTATTCTAAATATGGTCTAATTTAAGCCGGAAACACAAGCAAAGCAGGGCAGAGGCCATGGCAAAGGCATAGAAAATGGGGCAGGAGAGCAACTCTGACACAACCCACTTGTTTCTAGATCACTACAAAGATGTTTTTGGCTTTTAGAGTGTAGCCAAGGGGCTTTGGAAATGGGAGGTATGAGGATAAACAAAGTAGCTTGGCATCAAATACAGAAAATGCTACACAAATGAAAGGGAAGAATCTAGCAAGTGATTCTGTCCACTTTTTTTTTTATAATCAAAAATCTTGATTGTAGCCATTAGGGAGGGTCCGCCTGGGTCAGATTCAGATGTAGAATCACGATTCTTTTTCTGTAGTTCATACATTTCTGGGTGATTCATGGAAAAGCTTTGGGGGACCCACTGAACCACCCAAAATTGCATGCAGTCTTGTGTGTTTGTTTGCATGATCTTTTGATGGGGTGAAGGAAAGCAGCCTCAGATTCTCTAAATGATCCCTGACATTTTAAGGACCCCTTATTCTCTAAGAACACATGGACTCTGTAAAGTCAACAAAAGGATTTTTGGGAAAGAGCCACATAAACGTAAATTATACAACAATGTGTAACTAAAGCATGATGGTTAAAATGACAGTTTATGGAATATTCATTTGTCTTCAAAATCTGGCTGCATAACTCGGTACATTAGTCTCCCTGTATCTGCAGGAGATATGTTTCAAGACCCTTGGTGGATGCCTGAAACCTCACAGAGTATTGAACCCTATACATATATACTATGTTTTTTCCTTTATATATATAAGTACATATGATAAACTTTAATTTATAAATTGGGCACAGTAATAGATTAATAATAACTAATAATAAAATAGAACAATTATAACAATATACTGTAATAAAAGTTATATGAATGTGATCTCTCTCTCTCTCAAAATATCTTATTGAATTGTACTCACCTATTTTCCCACAGAAACTGCAGAAAGCAAAACCCTGGACAAGTGGGGACTACTGTAGTTGTATGGCCATGGGCAAGTTAGTTAAATCCTTTATATCAGCCAGTGCTGCATAACAAATCATCCCCAAATACAGTGACTTAAATTAACAATCATTTTATATTTCTTACAAGTTTGCAAGTCAACTGGGGTTTGGCTGACATAGGCTGGGCTTGGATGCTAAAGCTCTGTTCCGCACATCTCTCATCCTCTTCTCACGACCAGAGGGAGCCCACATCATGTTCTCTCTTGGCAATGACAGAGGTACAAGAGAGCAAGCAGAAACATGCAAAGTCTCTAGGACTTAAGCTCCAAACTGGTACATGGTCACTTTTGCCTCATTCCTTTGGTCAAAAGAAAGAGCCAAATGCAGTATCAAGGGGTAAGAAAATACAGTGACAGAGTTCAGGACACACTACCCTAAAATATGGCAACTGGGAATCTCAAGAAACAACAGAAGAAGAAAGGTCATTCTCACCTTTCTCTCACCCTTCTGCCTTGAAGCAGGTCACAAAACCTAAGATCGATTTTCTAACCTTACCCTGAAGTGGGTCATGTAAGACCCCCATTAGCAAGATGTCCTCCCTATACCTGGAGGAAAGAAACATCTTTATCTCTGAAGACACGGGGTATCAGAGAAGAATCTGAGCAAAGAGGCCTTGCTAAGTTCTCCCAGTTTATTACCATTAGATCATAACCCCTTTGTCCAATTATATGTCTTCATGACTGTCCATTCTTCATCAAACTTAGCATAAAAATACACAAGTCTACTTGTTTCTTTGAGTCTTCCTTTCCTTAGAAAGCTCCTGTGTCATGTGAAACTTATCTTAAATAAATTTGTAAGCTTTTCTCCTATTAAACCATCTTTTGTTACAGAGGCCTTAGCCATGAACCTAGCAATAGGTGAGGAAAAGATATTTTTCCTCCTGTACAATACCCTGGCCCTTTTGTGGAAAGAACAGCAAAGTTACATGGCAACGGCAATAGATATAGGGGGGAGAGAAGAACTGGGGCTACTGTTGCACTTTCCCACCTCCCCTACACCTTTACTATCCCACTGGTGAAATGGAATAGTAATAGATCATGCTTCATACCATTATGAGAGGACTAAAGGAGATGACATATTTTTAAATACTTTTCATGGTGTCTGGCACATTAGTGTTCAATATAATGTATTGAACCTCATTATTACTAATAACTATTGTTATTGCTCCACTTTTGTGCTCTAGCAAGGCTTGGATGCCCCTTCTCCTTGCCCAGCTCCTCCACTTCAGATGTACCTTCTATATGTCATGGCTCTTGCTACCATCTGCAGAACCACTTCTTATTCTGTTTGAAATTAGTCAAATCCCTCATTTTAAAAACATGGGCGTCAGCACCAATAAGAGGACCAACCATCATCATGTGGCCCTGCTATGAAGTACTAAGAAAAGCACATAACTTGTGTTATATTCCTGCTAAAATTGCGTAACCTAAATTTTATTGCAAAGAAACATCAGGGAAAACCATATTGAAGGACATTCTACAGAATAACTGGCCTGTACTCTTCAAGAATGTCAATTATTAGCCAGGCACAGTGGCTCACATCTGTGATCCCATCACTTTGGGAGGCGAAGGCAGGAGCATCCCTTGAGCTCAGGAGTTCGAGACCTGCCTGGGTAACATACCAAGACCTCATCTCTTCAAATAAAAACATTAGATGGGTGTGGGCCAGGCGTGGTGGCTTACACCTGTAATCATAGCACTTTGAGAGGCCGAAGCAGGGGAATCACCTGAGATCAGAAGTTCGAGACCGGCCTGGCCAATGTGGCAAAACGCTGTCTCTACAAAAAATACAAAACAAAATAGTGGGGCATGGTGGCCCGTGCCTGTAATCCCAGCTACTGTGGAGGTTGAGGCAGGAGAATCGCTTGCCAGGAGGTGGAGGTTGCAGTGAGCCGAGATCGCAGCACTGCACTCTAGCCTGGCAACAGAGTGAGACTCCATCTCAAAAAAACAAAACAAAATAAAAAATTAGCTGGGTGTGATTGCACATGCTTATGGTCCCAGCTGCTCAGGAGGCTGAGGTGGGAGAATCACTTGAGCTCAGGCGATCGAGGCTATAGTGAGCCATGACTGCACCACTGCACTCCAGCCTAGATGACAGAGGGAGATCCTGTCTCAAAAAAAAAAAAAAAAAAAAAAAAGAATGTCAATCATGAAAGACACAGGTTTGATCATCCATCAGCAAACTATGGCCCTGTAGCCCTATTTGGCCTGCCACTCATTTTTTCAAATAAAGTTTTATTGGAACACAGCCATGTCCATTCATTTATGTATTGCTGCTTTTTGTATGACAACGGTATGGTTGAATAGTTGTGACAGAGACTGTATAGCCTATAACAGTCTTGCCAACCCATGGCCCGCAGGCTGCATGCAGCCCAGGAAGGCTTTGAATGCAGCCCAACACAAATTTGTAAATTTTCTTAAAACATTATGAGATTTTTTTTTTGAAGTTTTTTTTTCTCATCAACATCATTAGTGTCAGTATACTTTATGTACGGCCCAAGACAATCCTTCTTCTTCTAATGTGGCCCAGGGAAACAAAAAGATTGAACACCCTGGCCCATAAACTGAAAATATTTACTATCTGGCCCTTTGCAGAAAAAAAAATTTACCTACTACTGGATTCAATAAAAAATTTTGCTAAATTTCCTAGCTTTAACAATTGTACTGAGGTTATATAAAAGAATGACCTTGTTCTTGGAAAATCCACACAGTATATAGGAGTAAAACGTCATTGTGTCTACAACTTGCTCTTAAATGTTCAAGAAAAAAGATTATAGAGAGAAAGGAAGGGAGAGGGACAACATGATAAAGTAAATGTGGCAAAATGTTAACACTCGGTGAGTCTGCATAAAGAATACGTTTTGGGGAGTTCTTTGGATATATTTGCATTTTTTTCTACACATTTGAAATGTTCTCAACGTTTTTAAAGTCTTTTTTAAAAATCTGCATGGGCGGCCGGGCGCGGTGGCTCAAGCCTGTAATCCCAGCACTTTGGGAGGCCGAGACGGGCGGATCACGAGGTCAGGAGATCGAGACCATCCTGGCTAACCCGGTGAAACCCCATCTCTACTAAAAAAAATACAAAAACACTAGCCGGGCGAGGTGGCGGCGCCTGTAGTCCCAGCTACTCGGGAGGCTGAGGCAGGAGAATGGCGGGAGCCCGGGAGGCGGAGCTTGCAGTGAGCTGAGATCTGGCCACTGCACTCCAGCCTGGGCGACAGAGCGAGACTCCGTCTCAAAAAAAAAAAAAAAAAAAAAAAAAAAAAAAAATCTGCATGGGCTCTGCCGAAAGTGACTCTCAGATGATTCTCTCTCTTCTATACACTTTAGAAGCTGCCCAGTACTCGTCATGCACTCCTCTTTTGAACTGCCTCTCTCTGTTTGCTTGGCCCTATGGCTTTGTGCTTCCCTGTAACCTGCACATATGTGCCCTGGCCCACTGCCCCACCCTATGTGGTACTGCAGTTCTGTCTCCACATTATCGTCCTCTTCTCGGCTAGTTCAATAACTTTCTGATTGAGGTTTGATCTGAAAATTTCCCATACTGGACAGAACTATGGACTTCATAAAACATCATATGTGTCACAACTAAACCTGCTGCAGTGAAGGAGTTTCTGTTTTAATAATTTCACCCCCACTGTCACGGAGGCCACGAGATGACCTAGTGAAAAAAATCATTCAAACTATAAACCTCTCCACCCCTTCACCACACACCTCCTGTCTCCCTTCAGCCACATTGCTCTCAGGCTTTAGGTGGAGGAAGCTTGAGGAAAGGTGGTTGATACCTATTATTTTCTGCTCAGCAGGGTCTCAGTGGGACAGAATTTCATCTTAAGGTGTGGGATTAAAAAAAAAAAAAAAACCAACAAACTTCCCATACCTTGAGATGTGCTCATATGGAGTATAAACAGCTGATTTGTTACTCTAGAATCACACCTCACCCAGAGCGTTCTCTCCACACACTTAGTCATTCTCCCTTCCTTGATTGAGTTGGATAGAACTGGCCTGAAACCTTTAAAAAGAGGCAGGGAAAGCCTCTCTCCTTCCCTTTCTCACATATTATCTCATTTTGTCCACACAGCAACCAGGGAGGGCAGTGGAACAAATATTGCTATTTCCATTGAATAGGTCAGAATACTGAGGTTATGAGAAATTAAATAACTACTAACTTAGGTCACATGAGTAGGAGCGGTAACGTCAGGAATAGACAAAAAGGCAAAGGGTGTATGTGCGGGATAGTCAGAAGAACAGAAAATGAGAAGCTGGTCATCCTGGCATTAATTCCAACATCCTGCTAATTCCAGTTCCAAGGTTATGGAAACTTGGATTCTTTACTTAATGCCTGCACACTTCAGTTTCCTCATCTGCAAAACCAGTATAATAAAATTTACTTCCTGATTTGGTGTTGAGGGTCAAGTGGAAGAGGCTTAAGGAAGGACATATGAGCACCTCATCCATTGCCTACTAGACTCAAAATAACATAATTACTTCCCTTTCCTCGCCTTCCTCTATCTTTTTCTTTTATTTATTTATTTATTTATTTACTCTGTCACCAGGCTGGAGTACAGTGGCGTGATCTCAGCTCACTGCAACCTCTGCCTTCTGGGTTCAAGCGCTTCTCTTGCCTCAGCATCCCAAGTAGCTGGGACTACAGGCTCACACCACCACACCCAGCTAATTTTTGTATTTTTATTAGAGATGGGGTTTCACCATGTTGGCCAGGATGGTCTCAATCTCTTGACCTCGTGATCCACCCGCCTTACATGCAATTCTGGTAGTCTGGGATATGAATGAAAATCAGCACCTGAAGAGGGCGCTCCTGAGCCAGTTGATGTTAGCTACTGGGATCCTTCCATACTAAGTACTGGGTTTACAGATGGGATCATAGGAGGTTTTACTGCCAAATAAAAGGTAGTACTCATGAGGACTGTATTTGCTAAGCACAGCTTGTGAAATATGTGCTAGTAAACCTGGGATAGCCATTCATTTCTTTACGATTTTTTAAGGGCAGCCTTGGGCATTATTTGCATTATCCTCCTTACTCTTAATGTTACTTAGGCTAAAGATCTGACATCTTGGTTCCAGACAGAGACATAAGGGCCTAATGAATGGGATAAATCAGGCTCATTTTTAAGAACGACGAGAGATAGAGTTTTAATTTTTTTATTATTAGACTCATAAGCCATTAAATATTAAGAATTCATCAATGTGGCCCTGTGCATCTGATAAATGAACCATGCCCACCAAGCTGTGTTCTTTTACTATAGGGAAGCTAGAAGAGTCCTGGAGACTGGACCCAGACAAGCGAGCTGGTTGGATGGAGCTCTTAGTCTTCATTCATAGGCAAGAGGTTACACTAGTTTGCACCACCCTAAATTGAGGCATGCTTTGGGAAATCTTCGCATATGCTGATGGGTGTTTAAGGCACAAGTGCTATAGATGCTACCTGACCATAGGCTGAGGTGCTCTCTGAGTTCACAGTGGGCGGGGGGGGGGGGGGTTGGTTTTGTGATGAAACTGTTCCACCTCAGATCATCAGGCATTAGTCAGATTCTCATAAGGAGCATGCAACCTAGACACTTCACATGGTCAGTTCACAATGGGGTTTACACTCCTATAAGAATCTAATGCCATCACTGATCTGACAGGAGGCAGAGCTCTGGCAGCAATACTTGCTGGCTGGCCTGCTGCTCACCTCCTGCTGTGTGGCCCAGTTCCTAAGAGGAACTGGTACTGATCCGTAACCTGGGGATTGAGGACCCCTGCAACAGAGGACTCAGGCCAAATGGGAGGGTCAGGGGGGCTGGACTCCTCACCCAACCAGTCTTTTTATCAGAGACATGGTCCAAGGCATGGCGGAGAATTTTTCTGTGTGTCGAGCAGAGACTTTCCTTAGAGCAACCACTTCCCTCACACCAAAAGACCATTTTTGGGATCATGGAGGCCATTTTTTAAAGTTAAAAATGAACATGAGTGAAGGGAGCATTGTCCTGGGACACTCCCCGGCCTCCCTCTCTTCTCAGCAGCTTTCTGGTAGCACCGGAAAGCACCTGAGCTATAAAGGTGCGAGGCAATGCTGGCCCCTCATGTGTACCAGGACAAGATCCTGGATCTGCTCCAGATGCAGCTTCGGACTTGTCTCTGACCTGGACCAGACCTGTAGGGCACCTCTGTCCATGTGCCTAATGAGGGGCCTGAGAGATTCCTCTCCATCACTCCTGGGACAGACACGAACGTGTCTGTCTCTCCAGAAGGTATGCAACTTCGTGTAATTACACCTTTTCCAAGCCATGTACAATGGAATTGTTGGAAAGGCCCCATTGACTGTGGGTTTGCGAATCAGTAGGCTCCAACTGGGACAGCTGATAATGATAATGATCTTGCATTTATACAGACCTTTTCATCCAGATGGATCCACAGAGCTCAGCAGAATTTACCACCAATGGTAGAAGCACAGAGCCAAACTCTGCCCCCTGCGAGGTGCTGCCAGCTCCCACAGAGGTCACATTACTGCTGAAGGTCTTGGTCAACATTGGCCCTCAAGCAGGGGCATTTTCTGGGTCCATGCACTTGAACTTCAGAAGTAATTTGCAAATCACGATAGCCCTAGCACAAAACAGGCTGTGTGAGAGCAGCTGGAAAGCTGGGGCCATGGGGAGCTGCACCTGTGTGAAGAAAAGCAGGATTCAGCCCTTTGCCATGTACAGAATTCCATCCCTGCATGCCCAGCATGATGGGCAAGGACAGGCCAAAGTTGGGGAGACAGCTGAGTCCCTAAAAAACACTCATGTTGCCTCAAGATCAGCATTTCCCAAAGTGTGTTCCACAAGCCATTAGTCCTTCCTGGAAGATGCTCCTCCAACAGAAATACTTTGGGGGTCTTTTGAGAAAGGCAGCAGCTGGATTCCCCACCTGAAAAGTCATAATGCACACTCGCATATTAAAGGCTCTGAGGAGTCCTGAAATCAAGAAACCTATGTAGCCTTAACCTATGTATCCCAAGCTGATTGCACTACAGCGCCCTTTTCTCCTTTGCAACATGCTGCAGAACATGGTACGCACTTTGAATAATCTGCTACAGATTTAGACCAGTCTAAAATAAAGTTTTCCATCTCATGTTTTTTAATAAAAAATTACATATTCTGCTCAGATCTGAGATAATATCGAAGAGCTAACCAGTTGTTTATCCCATTTTATTTACTAACCATGGGGAAAGTGAAAACCAGGAGGGCTGTCACAGGCCAGACAGCAACTTGGTAGCAAAGGGCATGCAGATCATCAAAAGGTAACTGTATCTCCTAAATCCTGAAAGGCACAAAAGCCAGGACTAGCCTTAGACCTCAGTTTGATCCCACGACCTGTTATACATAATACAACTATAAATGTAATGATATTTTTTAAAACAAGATATACAGCAAAGAAATTCTACATAATCCCTGCATTGTTTCCTGGATTCCATTGTATGTTTTCTTTTTTTCAGGTGAAGGGTAGATATGCAATAGGATGCTCCAGCATTTTGGGTCTGAGATATCTGTGGGTTGAAGGTAAGCCTTTGGCACATCCATGGAAATTCCTGCAGCATTCCTGTGCATGATTCCCTCCTCTCCACAGACACAGATACGTGCAAAGCAAATTCCTGAGAAACCATGAGGTGAGTAGGAAAAGCACTACTGAAGGATATGGCCCTAGACCCATGCCGTCTAATACAGTGGCCACTGGCCATGTGTGGCTATGTAAATTTAAAGCTATTAAAATATTAAAATTTAAAGTTAATAAAATAAAATGATTTAAATTTGTAGTTTAAAGATATTAATATAAAATGAAATTTTCAGTTCCTCGATTGCACTGGTCACATTTCAAGTGCTCAGTAGTTGCCTGTGGCTGGTGGCTACCACATCAGACAAGTACAAATTAGAACATTTCTGTCATCACAGAGAGTTTTCTATTGGATAGTAGATGCACCACCACCATTTTAGCCACAACAGTGCTAGGCTCAGGGCACCGTCTTCAGGTCAATATATAATCCTGACTTTCTTCAAAAAGCAGGAAACCTACATGCTGAACAAAAGCACTTGCAGAACATCAAAAGGTAACTGTATCTCCCAAGTCCTAAAAGGCAGTGATCTTGGAATGACCTAAAAGCATACCAATGAGATGCAGAAAATGCAACTGCAATGTTTTTTGTCTACTTCCTCCCTCCAAGTTCCAAATTAAACTATCATACCCATCGAATGGACCGGACCACTCAGCACCAAGATGTGAGCAATTTTATGGTACACGAATGTTTGCGGGAACCCCTTAATCTCTTTTATTACATCTTCCTTGATAAAATATCACAATTTACTTAATATCTGATTGCTTTGTCTTTATAGCCCTAAAGTAGGCTTTTGGACCAGACAATAGATACACATGGTTGATTTCTTTTCAATAGCTGTTCAGTAACTCTTTACTCAGCCCCGACTTGGCAATATTACTCCCAAGGTCAATCCCTTTTGCTTTATTTTAAATAATAGACTTTTTTTAAGGGTAGTTTTAGATTCACAGCAAAATGAGGCAGAAAATACACGGAGTTTCAACATACTCCCCTCCCTCCCGACATCCTCCCCCATCATCAACATGCCCCACCAGAGTGTTGCAATAGATAAACCTACATTGACACATCAATATCAATCGAAGTCCATAGATTACATTAGAGTTCCCTCTTGGTGCTATACTTCCTAAGGGTTTTAAGGATGTGTAATGTCATGCATCCATCATTATAATGTCACACAAAAGCTTCCCTGACCTAAAAATCCTCTGTGCTCCACCCAAACTCCTAGCAACCAAGTCCCTTTTTCTTTAATAATTCTATTCACTTTCTGGACATTCCTGAACCTTGCTGCTGCTGCTGTGTTTCCTATCTTCTCGCTGGATAGACTGAAGTCCAAAAACATTGTGATTCTCCTACTATCACACAGGAGAGCAGTGGTAGACAAGAGAGGGGCTGGCTTTGCTCTGAGCGCCGGGCTCTGGCTGGTGGGCAGACTTGCTGCACTCCAGAGCCCTCCCCCTTCTCTCATTTGTCACCATGACCTCATCCTCCCCACTGTGCGGCCTCCCAGCCAGACCCGGGCTGCAGGAACATCATCATTGCTGATTTTGTTCTGGGATTCGGATGTTCATTCTTTTCTCAGGATCCCCCAGGTTGCTCAGACAGAGTGGCTGCCAGTCAGCCCCAAGAGTCCTGGAATTTGGCCTCAAACCAAGTTTGCCTGGGGCCAGTGCTCTGCCTCTCCCCAGCCCTGGCTGGCAATCAGAGGAGAAAGACTGAACTAAGTTCCTCCGCTTAGGGAAGAGAGCTTCACACTTGGGTTTTAACTTACAGCTTTCTTAAAAATTCCCAAGTGAATTTTGCATTCCTTGGGTGGCAAAAGATGTACAGTATTTCCCTTTAAGCAGAAGCATAGTTTTCTCGGAGCTGCATCATCTGGGGTCAGTCCAGCTTCTAGGGTCCTTTTCTAGTCCTGCAGTGGCAGAGCCTACTCTTCCTCCATAGTAATAAAACGTTTACCTGCGCACCATGGCCACTGAGAATAACACTACATTTCTCCATTTCCCTTGCAGCTAGGTGTGACAAGCTCTGGCAATGAGAGTTGTATAGGTTTGGGGTGTGCACCTTCCAGGAAGAGAGGGAGTGTGAACTTCTCTTCCCCTTTCTTTGTTCCTTCTGGCTGGAAGGGGTGCATAAGAGCTGGATCTAGAGCAGCCCACTTGGGCCATGAGGTGGCCTTGAAAATGGACCTATGAACCACAGATAAATAAGATAGAAAGAGCCTGGACTCCTGACACTAGGTAACATCACACCAGCCTTGGACCACCTTCCTGGATGTTTGCATGTGAGAGAAATAAACCTCCAATTGTCTTTAAGCTACTTGTGTGGGGTTTACTGCCATTCACAGATAAGCCTAATGCCAACTAATATAGCTGCCCCAAGTATTGATAGTAATAACAATATGTAGAAGAAAGACAAGGAAAATAATAGCTGCAACTTTGAATACTGATTGTGTTCGGGGAACTTCACTCAGCATATTAAACAGAGAATATCATTTAGTTCTCACAATGGCCCTACAAGGTGGATAGTACAATCACCATTTACCAATGAGGAAAGTCAGGTGTGGAAAGAACAAGTAACCTGCTTAAGGTGATTCATTAATAAAAATCGAAGATGAGATTCAAAATACTACTGTACAAACAGGAAGGGCTGAGGCCAGGAATTAGGACAGAGAGCAGCAGCAGGTCAGGCAAGGGGAGACTGTGACCCAACAACACTGGATCCCAAACTGTATGATGAAGCACGCTGAGATGCCACAGAGAACCCTCAGGGCTGCCTCAGGAGAGTTGAAAATGTCAAGAGAAACATAGCAGTACTTGACATCTATGAGATCCAGTGCAAACCTCATAGTTTCAACATTATTTTATGTGTTACATTTCTTTCGATGTTAGAACAATTAGGGGAAAGTTTCACTGTTTCTACTGAAGATGCTAAGAAGTAAATCTGGAACTGCTGGTGACCACGCCTGATAAGGGAGCCAAAACAGGAGAGAAGAGCCAAAAGACACCTGAGAGATATTTAGAATACCATCATGTGAGCACCCATATCCAGGCATACATGAAGTCTTGCTCATTCAGCACCATTAACAACTTTTGTAATTAAACCTCTGTGAACTGGATTTCTGCCACTTGTAACAGAAAGAGTCTTGGTTAATACATCAACAGTGGCCTTTAAAGATTGGCCAATGAAAAGGAACTGAGAAAAAAAAGGTTTTGCATTTGAAGTAATTCCTTAGAAGTGTAAAGAAGCCAATTTGGCTGGGCGTGGTCACCTGTAATCCCAGCACTTTGGGAGGCCCAGGAGGGCGGATCATGAGGTCAGGAGATGGAGACCATCCTGGCTAACACGGTGAGACCCCGTCTCTATTAAAAATACAAAAAAATTAGCTGAGCATGGTGGTGGGCGCCTGTAGTCCCAGCTACTCGGGAGGCTGAGGCAGGAGAGTGGCATGAACCCGGGAAGCGGAGCTTGCAGTTCACACGCCACTGCACTCGAGCCTGGGTGACAGAGTGAGACTCCATCTCAAAAAAAAAAAAAAAAAAAGAGAAAAAGAGAAGTCCTGAGAGGTTCCCATTGGCAAATAAGAACTTGTAAGGATTTGGGCAAGGGGGTGGGATGAGGAGGTGATGTTATCTACTATGACCCTAAATCATTCTGATTCACTAAGACGTGGTGGTCTCTCTGGCGAAGAGGCAGAAAGTATCTCCTCACCTCTCCAATGTTGAAGATGTCCATAACCTTGCCCAAGATGTCTTTTCAGTCTCATGTCCTTACCATCAGTAATCCCTCCTATATGACTTCTGCTATATAAATGAGTTTAGGGTAGTACTAAAGACTATTGACTGTTACCTCAGCCACTTACTATCAATGTGATTTTGGAATAATTCCTTGTCAAGCCTCAGCTTCCTTATCTACAAAATGGGATAGTAATTCCTCTTCCAAGGTTGTCTTAGGAATTATACTATAACATATATGCAAATGTACCTACCACAGTACTCAACACCTGGTGGACACTGTGTAATTGTCAGTTCTCACCCTACATTTTTAATCTCACAGGACTGACCACACAAGGGGGAATGATTGTTTGGTCCTTTTGGAGATCAGACCCAAATTTGCACTGAATTTACTTAGTGCATCCACTCTCTCATCAAAACAAATGAAGACTACCATTTAATATTTAGGTTAAGACATTAAGATTCAAGTGTTCTCTCAACCACAACAACCAGAATTTACTGAACACTTCTCATGTTCCAAGTACCATGGCTAGTCCAACAACACAGTAGTGACTATGATACAGCCTTGACCTCAGAGAATTCCCAGTCTAACCTTGGCTATGGGGTATGGATACATAAGGGTTTTTACAGAGCAAAGTCTTTTGTATAAAGGTCTTTGTAAAGGCTCTGACTTTAGAGGCTAGAAATAACATAAAGGGTCATTTATTCCAACTACCTCTCCTCTCTCTTTTGATGTTCGCAACCTTGACACAACATACCCATGATTGTTCGACGCATGCTTGAACACTTCTCCCGATGGGAGACTCACCCCCCCCGCCCCCCGCCCATAAAGGCTGCCTAGTGTGTCTTTGCACAGCTCCAACCATTGAAAAGTACAGATAGGAAGTTTTCTCTGACTTGAAAGTGTCAGCTATTCTATCAGCTCTCTGACTGAATCTGACAGAGAACAAAATGGGAATTAGATACGTGTGGTGGTTTCAGCATGAGACAGTTACTCGGTTTAATGCCAAATACAAAACAGAGAAGAAGGGGGAATGCATTTGCCAAAGGGAGCCCTCCCCATGGGCTTTGGCTTGGCCCCAAACTGTTTGACAAAGAGCCACAAAGATGGCATGGTCAGAGCACGTCAACCAAATGCATGTGTTGCTCCAAGGGTGGAAAAATATTTGACCTCCATGAAAACATTATTATTATTATTATTTATGAACAGTTCCTTTCAAATTAGAGTCTGCCTTTATTTTTACTTTTTGTTTTTAAAAATCTCTCACTTTCCTGTCATTAAAAACTTTGGGCTGGGCACAGTGGCTCACGCCTGTAATCCCAGCACTTTAGGAATCTGAGGCGGGAGGATCACGAGGTCAGGAGTTCAAAACCTGCCTGGCCAATATGGTAAAACTCTGTCTCTCCTAAAAAATACAAAAATTAGCTGGGCGTGGTGGCACACACCTGTAGTCCTAGCTACTCAGGAGGCTGAGGCAGGAGAATCGCTTGAACGGGGGAGGTGGAGGTTGCAGTGAGCTGAGATGGTGCCACTGCACTACATCCTGGGCGACAGAGTGAGACTCCATCTCAAAAAAAGAAAAAAAAAAGTTTGATCTTCAACATTAGCCCTTCTCTTAAATTAGTTCCTCCATCTAAACCTTTGCTGCCCAACATATTAGCCACTAGCCACATTTAAACAAAATTTAAAATAATCCAGTGTCTCAGTCACACTAGCCATGTTTCAAGTGCCCAGTAGCCAAATGTGGCTAGTGGTCACCATATTGAACAGCACAGTTTTAGAACATATGCATGGAAGCAAGTTCTACCGCACTGGCCCAGTCTGCTCTAGAGTGACTTTTACCTTGAATTGCTTATTAATATGGAGGAAACAAGCATGATTTTTTTTTAAACTGGACAGACCTACAGTCTAATCCTAGCTCCACATCTTAGTAACTGTGTGACTTTGGACAAGTGACTGGACCTCCCTGAGCATCACTTCAAATCCTCCTCCCATTGATGCCGCTGGAGAGGCCCCATCCACATGCATTATTTGCACCTCTCATTACACCGTTGGCAATAGGATGCCGTGGATCTGAGTTACCGATGCATGTTTCCGGCTTTCCCACTAGCCAATGAGCTCCTGGGGACACATTCATCTTGCTACCACAGGGCCGGACTCTTGCCAGGATCTCAATCAGTATTAGATTGAATTAAATCACCTTCTGTGTGATATAGGCCAATTTAAATAGCGTGCAATTCATGGTCTCTCCTGATGGCTCCAAGAAAAACCCAAGACTTGAATAACTAAGAAGTTGATTGAATAGCTCATTAGTGGGTCAACATAATAACAGCGCAGTAACAAATGTTTACTGAACATTTACCATGTGTCAGACACTGTGCTAAGTGTTTTACATATATTTAATCTTCACTGAAATAAGATGGATACAAGTATCACACACTAGGTTGCAGATGAAGAAACTGAGACCCAGAGAGATTGGGTAATTTCCCTTAGGGCACACAGCAAGTCAGAGGCAGAGCTGGTGTTAAATCTAGGCTGACTCCAGAGACCACAGGCTGGTCACTCTACTCAATTGCTTCCTGTGGGACACTAATGACGTCAGTTCTACCCTGAGGTGTAAGAACCTTCACAATGAAGCTGCAAGTGCTGAGCCCTAAACTACCAACAAGATGATCAGAAAGTTCCAAACTTGGTTTTGCACAATCAAACCAGCCTCAAGCATCAGAGAGTAGGAATATTTACATTGGGTAGGAATTGGGTCTGAAGCTGAGACTTAGCTTTCCAAGTCATTTTTTAGAAATTATAGTGGACACTCAATGTCTCTGCCCTCAAAATATGCGTGCATATTCACTTCGACTTAGCAGTTTGTCTTTCAGTTGTTTATTTATTTATTTATTTATTTTTTTTTGAGACGGAGTCTTGCTCTGTCGCCCGGGCTGGAGTGCAGTGGCCGGATCTCAGCTCACTGCAAGCTCCGCCTCCCGGGTTCACGCCATTCTCCTGCCTCAGCCTCCCGAGTAGCTGGGACTACAGGCGCCCGCCAGGTCGCCCGGCTAGTTTTTTGTATTTTTAGTAGAGACGGGGTTTCACCATGTTAGCCAGGATGGTCTTGATCTCCTGACCTCGTGATCCGCCCGTCGCGGCCTCCCAAAGTGCTGGGATTACAGGCTTGAGCCACCGCGCCCGGCTCAGTTGTTTATTCTAAGAGAGTAATTGGGAATGTGTGTGCACCACGATTTAGCCACAAGGAAAATCGTTATAGTATTCTTTGTGGGAGGAAAAAAAAAATAGAAACAACCCTGGTTTCTATTTTGATTCTGATTTGATTGTCCAAATGTCCAATAATTGAAGATTGATTAAATAACCAAATCATGTTTTACCCATAAGTTGCAAAACTAGTCATTAAGAAGACTGTGTTGGAGATACATATTTAATGCCATGGGAAGATTTTTGGATTACAGTAAATGGCGTGGGGAAAGCAAGTTACAAAACAGTTTGAATCTTATGGCCCAATGTTTGCCAAGTAGTGATAGAGAGAGCTTTCTAGAAAAAACACACCAAGTATTAACTCTGGGTAGAAGAATTCAGTTGATGTTTGCCCTTCCTTCTTATTTGCATTTTCTAGTTTTTCTGTAAGAAACAGGATTTCTTGTAGATTTTAACATTTACTATTTTAAAAATCACCCTAAGGAATCATTTTTGAAACTCCCATGTTTACTAGTGCCTTCACCCCCAGCTCCTGGACCATCTCCTAGAGGAGAGGCTGCCTCATCTGGGGATGATATGCAGTGGTGCACACAGCATTTTCCCATTCCTAGGCTAACAATTGGCCTGTGGTTTTTATGTGCAAAGCTATTTATTTTCCAATCAGGGGCATTGAGTCGGGACTTCTGGGGGTAAACTGGTAGCTCTGGACAGCTTTGAAGCATCACAAGTGGGAGGTTTTGTCCCCTGAAGATTTAGGAGAGCAGGCTCTCTTGGATTGTTTTATTGGCTTCTTTTACATATGTATAGCCCTGGAGCGGGGGTGGGGACAATGCTCGTTGGAGATGGACCTCCCCAAAGGCAAAAACCCTCAGAAACCAAGGGGAATGTTGGAAATTTCTCAAACATTGGCCCCTTGCCCCTTACACAAGCCATAGCCTTAGAGATTCCTTCTGTTCTTCTGTATTTTCTTCTGATGGACATAGAACTTAGAGGTAAAGAACATTGCCTTTGGAGACAAACAGATATGGCCTGGAACCATAGGCAAGTTCCTGAATTTCTCTGAACTACAAATAAATTCCTCATCTGTAAAATGGGCCAATAATAGTTGCTATGTTATGTTATGAATTGTTGTAAGGAATAAATAAGAGAATTTTCATAAAAGTGCTTAGCACAGTTCCCGGCACATAGTAAACACTCATTCAATGGTAGTTGTTATTATTCCCCTTCCTATTCCTTCCTTCCTTCTGTTCTTTTTTCTTTCTTTCCTTTCTTTCTTCCTTTTCTCCTTCTTCTCATGGGTTAAGGCTGGGCTAACACAATCTTGCAGCTAGAAGTGAGGTCCCAGCACCAATAGACTCCTGTCTCCATTTACTGAATCTGCCTCAGAAATTTTGCAAACCCCCCAGCTCCATATGCACGTGTGCGCACACAAATACACACACACACACACACACACACACACACACATACACACAGAGAGAGCAGCAGCAGCAGCTCTGAATGTGGTTTTCAGTGTGGCCTTCACATTTCCCGTTGACTCAGGCCCTGGTGCAGGGACAAATTGGAGGAGCAGAGTGTAAATGTTACCTCTTTGGCTCCTCCTCAAGAGGGGCTGAGCACAGATGTTTGCAGGGGCAAGCGCAGCCCCGTAAGAATGGGGGCATTGTGCGAGGGCTCACACAAAGGCCCAGTGGCCCCACTAGGCTGCCAGCCTCCCGAGCATCCTCTCTTTACGCATTGATTTATTAGGCCAGGGATGAATGAAAACGTAATTAATATTACTGAAGCATTAGAGTCTATTTAATTTAAATGCCACTGAATATTTCACTTTCAGCTGGGAGTGACAATGTGCTCAGGCCCCGCTGGTGAAAGCCAGGGCCATCTGTTACCCCGGCGAAGGAGAGAGACAGGGGAGGCCGAGAGTGCGGGGCTTTGTGGACATTCCAAAGGTCCACGATCATCATTCAACTCAAGGGCAGCCAAACTGCATTCCTCCGCACAAACCCCTCGGCCTGGAGGGGGCTTAGAGAATGGGCAGGAGAGAATTCAGAAAATGAAGAGACCTGCGCTGCACCAAGAAAGCCAGGAAGCTGCAGCAGGAGGAGGGGGAGGAAAAAACATACATACAGGACTGATTAGGAAATTGCAGCATTTGAGGACTAAGGGCTGACCAGCTAGAACCGCACTTTCTAGCAAGGTAATCTCCAGCCACATGCAACTCTTTCAATTAAAATTAAAATTAATTAAAATGAAATAAAATGAAAAATTCAGTCCCTCAGTCCCACTTGCCACATTTCACATGTGGTTAGTGGCTGCCTACTGCATTGGGCAGGAAGGTATAACATTTCTATCACTGCAGAAAGTTCTGGACAGCACTGTTCTAGAAGGCGATTGTACCTGCATAATTAGAGGGAGAGTGGCCCCAGAAATCCACCTGAAGAATCTTAATTGGTTGATTTTTAGGGCTTTCTGAGCATCCAAAAATCATTTGATGGTCAAGAGCAGGTGCCACGGTGATAGATCATGTCACTCAAATCCCAGCCCTATTGCTTGCCCTCAAACAAGTTATTTAGGATCTGCACAACTCAGTTTCTTCATTTGTAAAATGGAGATAATAATGTGACCTGACTGTATGTTATTGGGAAAAACAATTATCAGGTGCTTCCAACAGTGCCTTGCACACAGGAAAAGTCCAACATACATGAGCAATTATTTATGGAAGGGGCTAAAGAGGAGAATGATCTTGAACTAAAGGAAGGATGTTGCCCTGGTGTGTCTGAGCTGGAGGAAAGTGCAGGTTTTGAATTTGAGAGAATAAATCTCCAGGCAGCCAGCTGGGGGCCCAGATCCCAGTTTCTGGGTTTCTGGGGCTGGGGGAAGGGGTGTAGAGATCCCAGGGCACTTGGTGCAGCCACAGCAGTAGCAGGAGCAGCAGGAGGGGGAAGGTTCCGTCCTTAGTGGGACGATAATTAGCCCGGTGGGTTCTCTCATAATTGGGATCATTTGTTCTCCTGGCTTTTTCTCTGACAACTGATTCCATGCCAGGGGAAAGCTGTGTGACTCACACCTTGCCATGCCAATTAGCTGATAAACATCAAACGTAAACAAAGATGGCCTAATTAAAACTAGTCACTGAACCTCTGTGAGCATCTTGTCAAAATTGCACCAACATTCTGCACCCAGGCTTGCGCTGGGTCTTGGGAGCTAAATGAGGGATTCCGTGGAGAATTCGCAGATGTCCCCTCAGGAGGGGCCCTGAAGGTGCCGGGGAAGCAGGCAGAAGGCAGAGGAAAGGATTAGCTCAGCCACTTGGATTGGCCCCTCCGGCTGTTCCAGCTGCAAACTTCCACATGCACATGAGGTTCTCAAATGCACATGTGTCACGTCCTCAGCTGCCCCTTTGCACTGAGAAACTATCTCAGGGCTGATCTTTACTTCATGTATAGTTTTTCAACTGGGTCCTCTTGTTGATACTTTGGATGTATTTAATCCTGAAATTCTCAAATCACTCAAAATGAACCTCTCTGTGACTCAGTTTTCCTACTGAAAAAAATGAAAATTATGATACTTGACCAATTGCTACTCAATATCATGGTAAGAATCAAATGAGCCTAGGTACATGAAAGCATTTTGTAGAGATAAAAGCATGATTCCACTTTCAGTTGTTCTGTCTGGCCCAGTATAAAGAGTGCCGCTTTTGGAATCAGATGCACTTCAATCCAAACCCTATTTCTGCCATTTACAGACTGTGTGAGTAAGTCACTTCACTATTCTGAGCTTCAGTTTCCTCACCTCGAAAACGGGGCTGGTGAGTTGTGCCAAAGTAAGGATTAAAGGGTGCAAAGCACTCACTACAGGGCTCGGCATGTATAGGTGCTTAAGATATAGTTTCCTATCCTTTCACTCCTTTCCAAAAGAGTAGGGGAGGGCTCATTAAACAGAAGAGAAGGAGAAAGAGGAGGAGGCTTCCTTATCCCCTAGGCTTCATCTGCACATATACCCCTTACTCTCTGCTTTGGTTCTCTGTCCTTATAACTTACCTACATTTAAGTCCTAGCTCCTGGGACTTAACTATTGGCAGTTCTTCAAATGCACCAGCCAGCCTTATACCAGTATGATTTTTCATATGCTATTCCTTTTCCCTGAAAGTACCTTCCCCACTGGGTGAAAACTTTCTCAGTTTTTTTTTTTTTTTTTTTTTTTTTTTTTGAGAGAGAGAAAGAGTCTGGAGTGCAGTGGTGTGATCTCACTGCAAACTCCACCTCCCAGGTTCAAGTGATGCTTCTGCTTCAGCCTCTCGAGTAGCTGGGATTACAGGTTCCCACCATCATGCCTGGCTAATTTTTGTACTTTTAGTAGAGACAGGGTTTCACCATGTTGGCCAGGTTGGTCTCGACCTCCGGACCTCAGGTGATCTGCCTGCCTCGGCCTCCCAAAGTGCTGGGATTACAGGCATGAGGCACCGCACCCTGCCAACTTTCTCAGTTCTTAAGCCTCTGCTCAAATCTCTAAAGAGATTTTTCCAGCCACCCTCTTCTCTTCCTCCTCCAACCTGGAGAAACAATCATGTGGGCTTTTCCTTCACTGTACACCCTATGTATGTTCAACCACCATGTGGTAATGTAAAAGTGCATGAATACATGCATAAGTGCATGAATGCATCAGTGGTTAAAATATGTGGCTATACCAGTATTGTACCAGTCCCTGCCCTCAAGGATTCAAAACCTTGTAGAAGAATCAGACTTGCAAATTACTTTATGTCTTAACAAGTTACTAGGTGCTTAGTTGAAAGTAGCTTCTCCTCACCTCTGCCTCCAGACTATGAACCCCTGGAAGCTAGGGACCTTGTCTTAGGCATAATTATCCCCAGCACCCACTACAATGCTTAGACAGAGTAGGCTCTCCATGCTTTTTTGAAGCAATGAGTGAATAATTGAATCAATACATGAATGAGTTAATAAGCAAACCCCTCATTTTGTATCAGTGATATTGTCTGCCTTCTGCCCACCTGAGTCATAGTGTCTTTCCAAACTGGCTTTCTGTGGACACCCCCTGGAGGGAGCCCAGTACATTGTCCCATACAACACGCACCCACTAAGGACCTGTCCTTTTGTCTAGTGTAAATCTTAACATTTTGCTCCCCTCAAAACTTGTCGAAAATTAGGAAAGACAAATAAATAGGAAAGAAGAGAAATCACCTGTAGACAGACAGCATGCAGCCTTTGGTCTATGCCCCTCCAGACCTCTGCCTATGTTTCTTATCTGCACACAGAGTAATGATTATATGTCTAGACTCTGGAACCACACTGCCTGGGTTCAACTCCCTCTTCTGCACCTTAAGGGCTGTGTGAACTTAACTGCTTCTGCCATTTTCTCAAGTTCCTTCAGCTTGAAACATTCAATATATCAAGGTGCCATATTTGGGGGCACCAGTGTCCTGAAGTCCATTACAAGGTTCTTAAACTCTCTGTGCCTCAGTTTCTTCACCTATAAAATAGAGATAATAATGACACCTACTTTGCTGTTGTTAAAAAGGATCAATTAAGTTCATACATGTGAAGTGTTTGATGGATAGTAATAGTTCAACACCTGTTTACTGTTCTTATTCGTACTCGTTAGTAGAAACTACCAGTGTCCAGCCAGCGCCCTGAAGCCATTCATGATGACCAAAAAGGATGCGATCTTGTTGGTGACTCTGAGATGAATCACCCCAGGTTGCAGCTCTCAATGTTATGATTATTTCCGCCCAAAGCTGGTCTCTGTGTCAGTCCTGAGAGCAGACCTGAAGATGAAATGCAGTTCCAGCTTAAGACAGTGCTAGTTTCACTGAACCATCTCAACGTAAACAAAAGGATTAAAGCTGTTCCATGGCCCAGTTAACACCTCAGCTAGGCCAAGTTTGCCTGGATAAATAGAGATGCAGTTCATTATCAGCATTCTTTAAGCTGTGTCACCTGAATCAGGAAATGCCCCATCTCTGACAGGATGTGGGCCCTTACCATGGCACACCCGCCTGCCCAGCAAAGAGCCCCCTTCGAGTGTCTTAGAAAGGGACTTTATCACCAGCCTGGTCTTCCGGAGGCGGGACCCACACACTGCCTAGCCCAGAACGGTGTGGGGCCCTCCTGGCACCAGGAACTTGAGGCTGGTTTTGGCAAGGGCCCTGTTTCCAAAACAATCGTGACGGTATTTGGTGTAGTGGAAGGACTGGGGACTTTGCAGACTGCCAGGCCAAAGTTTGAGTCCATGCTCTGCCAGTTTACCAGCTGAGTAGCTTAGAGCCCCCATTTCCTTATCGAATACAGTGATCCATGTATCTTCAGCTGCCAGGCACATAGAAGGTGTTCCTGATATGAAAGCTGTCATTAGAAGCCCACCGAGTAGGTAGTGGTGGTGACGGCACAGGGATCACAGGGAGCAAGCTTTAGTCCTGGCTGCCTTCCTCCCACTTGGCAGTGGACAGCGCTCCTGGATGAGGAAGCCAGGAGACCCCCGGCTGTGCAGATGGGGCCCTGGCTGAAACGCAATCCCCTTCCTGTCCCCAGGAGCAGGGGTAGCCCCAGCAAGTAGAGAAATAAGTCTTCTGAGAAAGTGGAGAAAAGAACTGCCTTCACGGAGGTGTAGAAGGAGTTGCAAGAATGTGCTCTGCCCCAAATCTCCCAGACTCCCACCACGAGCCTCATTGTTTGACTTCGGGCTCGGGTCTCTATTCAAATGCAAACACCAGGAGGCGCCTTTGCATTGTGGCCAAGCGCATAGTGATAGGATTGACAGCAGCAGCTTCCTTGAGACCTAGAGTTGATAGGGAGAGGGGTGGCAGAAAGGGGCGTGGCAAGCCCTTGCCCAGGCAGCCTAGGAGGTAATTCAGAGCCCGGCCGGGTGGGCAGAAAGTGCTCAGTTTTAGCCAGAGTTAGCTCTGGCCACAGGCAAGTCTGTCCCTGCTGCAGGACCTCCTCTCTCCTCCCGGCCACACAGGGAGGACAGGCTCTGGGGAGAGGCCCGGGGGGAACCTCCTCTGGGAAAGGCAACTAAGCAAGAACCAAGCTGCCTCATGGGAGTCTGCTCTGCCTCTGAGTGACCTTGATCAAGCCTCCTACTTCTTTGAGTCTCTGTTTCTCCATCTGTAAAATGAGGCAGGAATGGAATACATAGGGTTATGAGAAGGGCTAATCATTAAGCACCCAATCAATGTTAGCTCTGGATAATTTTCCAGCAGAAGTGTGCAACTCAGCCCTCCAAGGAAAGGGCTGTAAGTCCATCAAAAAATAACTGGACCCAAGGTCACACGGTATCCTGGATTGTGTCCTGGAATAGAAAAGGGACGTTAGTGTAAAAGCTGGTTAAATGCAAATAAAGTTTGTAGTGTTGTTAATAATATTACCAATGTTAACTTGTTACTTTTGGTAAATGTACCAAAGATGATGTCTTTTTTTTTTTTTTCTTTTTTTTTTTTTTTTTTTTTTTTTTTTTTTTTTTTGAGACGGAGTCTCACTCTGTCGCCCGGGCTGGAGTACAGTGGGCGGATCTCAGCTCACTGCAAGCTCCGCCTCCTGGGTTCACGCCATTCTCCTGCCTCAGCCTCCCCAGTAGCTGGGACTACAGGCGTCCGCCACCTCGCCCGGCTAGTTTTTTGTATTTTTTAGTAGAGACGGGGTTTCACAGTGTTAGCCAGGATGGTCTCGATCTCCTGACCTCGTGATCCGCCCGTCTCGGCCTCCCAAAGTGCTGGGATTACAGGCTTGAGCCACCGCGCCCGGCCTAAGATGATGTCAACATTAGGGGAAGCTGAGTAAAAGTTATATGGGAATTCTTTTTTGTTCTTTTCTTTTCTTTTCTTTTCTTTGAAACAGGGTCTCTCTCTGCCACCCAGGTTAGAGTGTAGTGGTGAAATCTTGGCTCACTGCAACCTCTACCTCCTGGGTTCATGCGATCCTCCCACCTCAGCCTCCCTGGTAGCTGGGACTATAGGCATGTGCCACCACATCCAGCTAATTTTGTGTTTTAGTAGAGGCAGGGGTCTCACCATGTTGGGCAGGCTGGTCTTGAACTCCTGACCTCAAGTGATCCGCCTGCCTTGGCCTCCCAAAGTGCTGGGATTACAGGTGTGAGTCACTACGCCCAGCCTCTCTGTGCTATCTTTACAAATCTTCTATAAATCTAAAGTAATTTCAAAATAAAAAGTTAAAAAAATAGCAACAAGTCTTGCCACTCTGGAAAGAAAGCATTCTACAGCCACATATTGAGGGTAATAGCTTCTATTCCTGTTATTCCACACACATATTCTTCCAAATGATAAATAATAAAATATAAAATAATGACCATTTTAGCACTTACTGTGTATCAGGCATCAGACTGGATGCTTATTATACATCATCCCATTTAGTCCTGACAACAAAGGTAGGTATTTCTGTTCTCATTTTACAGAGCGGGAAAATGGAAAGTCATGACATTGTGCAGCTAGGAAATGACAGAGAATTTCTAACCATTTCTGTCTGCTTCTAAAGCCCATGCTCTTTACACTGGAGGAAGGGGAAAAAATGGAGATAATTGGAGGCTGCAAGCTTTCATCTCAGACAAAACAGTCAAATTTAAGAAGCTGTGCCTCAGTGGGACCTATCTTATGGCTTAGAAACTAATTATTGTCGGGGGGAGGTTGTATAGACATACCAAGTACTGCCTGAAAATTGAATTAGTCAAAGTATATCACTGTTGTTTATTATAGCAAAAAATAAAAAGAAATAGACTAAATGTCAAGCAACTGGGAATTCTACAGAGTTAGTGATGGTATACCCATACAATAAAATAGGGAGCCATTCAAAGCAATTTTGTATAATTTTATGTGTGACATTCATCAGTTAGAATACTTTGGGCTATAAGCAACAGAAAAATGCAGCTCAATCAATTTAAATTAAACAATAAGTCATTTCTTGTCTTAAAAAAACCCAACAATATCTGAAGCTGCTGTAGTTCCAACTATGATGTGCAGGAATGAGAATACGTGGTATTTGATAGATGCAAAAGTAATTGTGGTTTTTAATGGCAAAACTGCAATTACTTTTGCACCAACTGAAAAAAGTGAGGCTGTTCCAGGTTATTCCTATCATGAAGGACCCCATTTTCCCGAACCTGCCATCAGTCTTGCCATCACTTTAGCCAGAATTATGTCACCTCAGTCACTGGCCAGGGGAGGGGACTGCTATTTTAGCTAAGCCCAATTGTCTTTTACACTGGAAATTAGAAATAGTGTCTGCCTTCCTGGAAACAGGTTGCTACTCAAAGGAGAATGGATGCCTGAATTAAAACAGGGTTTTTGTTAGGAAGGTAGAAAGGGACAGGCCAGAGCAGTGGCTCACACCTGTAATCTCAACATGTAGGGAGGCCAAGCCAGGAGGATCTCTTGAGCCCAGGAATTTGAGACCAGCCTGGACAACAAAATGAAACCCCGTCTCTACAAAAAAAAAAAAAAAAAGTAAAAATTAGCTGGGCATGGTGGAAGAGGTTCATGGTCCCAGATATTTGGGAAGCTGAAGTGGGAGGATAGCTTGAGCCTGGGAGGTCGAGGCTGAAGTGAGCTGTGATCACAGCACTGCACTTTGGCCTGGGCAATAGAGCGAGACCCTGCCAAATAAAAGAAAGAAAGAAAGAAAGAAAGAAAGAAAGAAAGAAAGAAAGAAAGAAAGAAAGAAAGAAAGAAAGAAAGAAAGAAAGAAAGAAAGAAAGAAAGAAAGAAAGAAAGAGAAAGAAAGAGTGAAAGAAAGAGAGAGAGACGGAGGGAGGGAGGGAGGGAGGGAGGAAGGAAGGAAGGAAGGAAGGAAGGAAGGAAGGAAGGAAGGAAGGAAGGAAGGAAGGAAGGAAGGAAGGAAGGAAGGAAGGAGAAAAGAAAGAAAGAGAAAAAGAAAAGAAAACAAAAGCTGCTGTGTGAGAAGAAACCAGTAGTTGACTGCTGTGACTATTGAAATGGAAAAATGGGCTGGGCGCGGTGGCTCATGCCTGTAATCCCAGCACTTTGGGAGGCTGAGGCCAGTGAATCATGAGGTCAGGAATTTGAGACCAGCCTGGACAACATGGTGAAACCCCATCTCTATTAAAAATACAAAAATTAGCTGGGTGCGGTGGCGGGAGCCTGTAAATCCCAGTTACTGAGGCAGGTGAATTGCTAGAGGAGGCGGAGTTTGCAGTGAGCCAAGATTGCGCCACTACACTCTAGCCTGGGCGACAGGGCAAGACTCCATTTCAAAAAAAAAAAAAAAAAAGAAAAGAAAAGAAAAGAAAAAGAAAAGAAAAAAAAGAAATGGAAAAATGGCTGTAGCGTGTTATTGAGTGTAAAAAGGAGAATATATTTCAGAAAAACTCAATATGATGATCCTATTTAAGTAAAACAATTCATACATTTATGCATGTACATGCATAGAGAAATATCTTAAAGGATATTCTTCAAAAATTAACAATTAGTTATCTCTAGGCTATGAAGTTTTAGGAATATTTTACATTATTTGGACTAGGCTTAATTCTTTGTGTTTAGCTGTATTGAATTATTTGCCATGAGTGTGTGCTTTTATAACAAAAACAATAACTATTTCTTTGGGAGATTTTTGTTGTGTTTTAAATTGGAAACAACTTTGTGTGGAAAAGGTTAGGAACTGCTGTTTTAGACTTTGGAGACTTTTCTGATGAGTTAAAAATTATAACAGGAGGCGTGTTCGGTTTTGCCTTACAAAATTTTTATTTATTTGCATGCCAGTTTCAAAACAGCCACAAATTATTTGACATTCCTTCTATTGAAATGTGGAGTCTATGTCATTTCTACCTAAACCTGAATGACTGTCTTGAACCATAGAGTATGTCAGAAATGACACTGTGTCTAAGTCACAAAAGATCATGCAGTTCCCGTCTTGCTCCCTGGAACATGGACACATGGACTTTTTTTTTTTTTTTTTTTAGTTGGAATCTTGCTCTGCCACCCAGGCTGAACTGCAGTGGCATGATCTTGGCTTACTGCAGCCTCCGCCTACTGGGTTCAAGTGATTCTCCTGCCCCAGCCTCCTGAGTAGATGGGACTACAGGCACGCACCCCCATACCTGGCTAATTTTTGTATTTTTAGTAGAGACAGGATTTCACCATGTTGACCAGGCTGGTCTCAAACTCCTGACCTAAGGTGATCTGCCCACCTTGGCCTCCCAAAGGGCTGGGATTACAGGTGTGAGCCACTGTGCCTGGCCGAACATGGACTTTTGAAGACTCAAGTCTGCATGTAAGAAGTCTGACTAGCTGTGACCATGTTGAGAGGAAGCCCAAGCCACATGGAGTGGCCACATGTAAGCCACTCTGGTCAACAGTCCCAGCTGAGTCCAGCCAGGTGCCAGACATGTGAATGAAGAATGATTTTAATCCCCAACCATTTGAGTTACATGCAGCCATTCAAATCTTCCCCGCCGAGGCCCCAGATAATCATGGAGCAGAGGTGAGTCCTCACTGTGCTCTGTCCAAACTCTTGCCCCAGAGAAACTATGAGCCTAAAACCATGGCTGTTATTTCACACAACTCAGGGGCCATTTGTAACACAGCAGCATACAATGGCACAATTTGTTTGCCCATGTGTTTATTTTTAATGCTATAGATCTGTTCTCCAAGGCACAGGTATGGAGCCCAAAGGTTTGTTCTTGAACATGTCAGAGAAGCTGAGGGCAAGAAGATGCAGCAGGTAGAAAGGCACTGGGAGTCACAAAAATTTTCCACTCAGGCTGGAGGGACGGGCAGGATAGAGACACGCATCACTGAGATGCTACTCAGATGGGAGTAAGGCAAGAAGGATGAGGTCTGGCTGGGCGCGGTGGCTCATGCCTGTAATCCCAACACTTTGGGAGGCCAAGGTGGGAGTATCACCTGAGATCAGAAGTTCGAGACAAGCCTGGCCAACATGGCAAAACTCCATCTCTACTAAAAATACAAAAATTAGCTGGATGGGGTGGCGAGTGGCGCCTATAATCCCAGCTACTTGAGAGGCTGAGGCAGGAGAATCGCTTGAACCTGGGAGGCTGAGGTTGCTGTGGGCTGAGGTTGCTGTGAGCCGAGATCGCCACTGCACTCCAGCCTGGGCAACAGAGACTTCATCTCAAAAAAAAAAAAAAAAAGGAAGGGTGAGGTTTATGTCACCGGTGTTACAGGCAACAAGAGGGAAAAGGAGACATCTTGAGAAATGGCTCAAAGCACAAGAGTTGTCGAGGCTGAGAATAATTTCCACCCATCAGTTGGGTGACGTTGGGCAAATTACTCAACCTCCTTCCAAATAGAGAGCCCTGACAGTCTAGGGAATGTTCATGAGCTCAGTTCATGTGTGTGAAGTCCAGTGGATGTGTGCACAAGGCCTCTCTCATACCTGAGGGAGAGATGTGCTCCAAGGACAAACACCCCCTTTTTGTTTTTATGGTTAGATTTAAGATTGAAGATCCTAGTCACTTTAAAATACACACACACACACACACACACACACATATGTGTGTAGTAGTCATTGGCTAGGTAGGAACATGGTGAAGAGGAAAGAGGAGAGAGTGTTGAAAAGGGAAGAAAGTGTCAGGAAAATAGCAGCAGGCCGGAAAACAGTCTAGCCAGCATGGAGACTGGTTTGGAAGCCCAACCAACCCAGAGTCAGAAAGACCTTGGTTTCACCCTGGCATGGCTTCTTCCTGGCCGGGCTGCTTTTGAAAACCTCCCCGGACTTGGGTGTGCTCCTCTGTGAAAGGAAGAGGCTGATGAGGCAGACCTGGGAGGGCTGTGACCATGTTAGGGTGCTCTGAATTCCAGCACCTGTCACGCAGAGGGGCTGATGGCATGTCAGCACCTGCTTTCTGTGCACACCTCCCTCATCCCACAGGCCAGCTGGACATTTTTTCTCAGCAAGAAAGGCCCTCTGTGAAGGTTGACCACTTTCCTACGGAGATCTCTGGGCATCAGCCACTCACGTTAAATTCCCACATGAACTCCTTCCCCAAACAACAAGAGGGCACTGCCCATCTTCGCCTGTTGTCTTCCCTTATTGCCCCTGCCACCCCTATCTGACTGGTGGCCTCAGTTTCCCCACACACCCTGCTGTCTCCTGTCCTCAATGCTCATGCTTTGGGTTCCCACCCCATGGCGTGTTCCCCTTAGCCTCACTTAGTTACATCCTTCCAGGCCCACCCTGAGCCACCAAAACAGCCCCTCACTGATCTACCAGCTCCATGCCTTAGCCCCAGGGCTCACTGCTTCACAGCAGCTAGAATGGTTTCTTTTTAACACAAAAATTATGTCATGTCACTCCTGTCCCAAGACTCTCCACCATAGCCTGCATCCTTAGAATGAACCCTGAAATTCCTTCCCCAGCCTCCAGGCCCTAGCTACTCTCTAGTCACTTCTCCACCACTGTCCCCTCCCTCACCACTCTGCAGCCATGCTGGCCTCCTCACTCTCTAGAGGGCACACTGAGCCTGCGAATGTTTTTCCCAGCTCCCAAACACCTGCTATTTTCTCCTGGTTAAGGCCAAGCTTCAGATTCCTTTGTCTCTTCAGAGAGGCCTTTTGGGACCACCATCTGACCCCACTCAGCTCCACTCACTTCCACCACTTTATCTTATCAAAGCTTTTTTATAGCTCATATCAGAAAATATCTGATTTATGGATTGATTATCTATGATTAACTGTACACACACACACATATATGCATGAGACAGAATCTCCCTCTGTTGCCCAGACTGGAGTATAGTGGCACCATCACAGCTCACTGAAGCCTGGAACTTCTATACTGGGCTCAAGTGATCCTCCCATCCTGGGCTCAAGTGATCCTCCCTCTTCACCTCCCAAGTAGTAGGACTACAGGCACACACCACCATGCCCAGCTAATTTTTACATTTTTTGCAGGGACAGGGTCTTGCTATGGTGCGCAGGCTGGTCTCCAACTCTTGGCCTCAAGCAATCCTCCCACCTCGGCCTCCCAAATTGCTGGGATTACAGGTGTGTGCCACCTCAACTGGCCAACAATATACATTAACAACAATCAATTATTAATATTATTGATTAACAAATTAAATATTTCTATCTAGTAATAGTATTCTGATATTGGTCTCCCTCCACCAGAATGGAAGCCCCTTGAGGAGAGGGACTCTTTCCTGGCCTTCTTTGCATCCCCAACACCAGCAAAAGCTCATATGTGTTGACTGACTTCCAAGGACTGCCTACTTGAAGATGCTCCTCCTGACTGTCCCCACCCTCTCCAATTTCTCCATCCTTGGAGTCCCTAAAGTGCTGATTTGGCACTACTCCCATATCGCTTAAGTGGCACTTTGTGTTCAGATGTGTCCTGCCTCCCAGGTACATTTTAAGTTTCTCCGTCTTCAATGTCTCTCTGACCCTGCCCCACCCCCACATAGTTCCTAGCACAGGGCCGTTGCACAATGTAGATGCTCAAAAAAAATTATTATTTATCTGGTTGGCTGGTTGGCACTTTTATCCTCTCTTCAGTCCCCATCTCACTCCCTTGAGCTGAAAGTTTATCCCTAATTGTTTTCCTCTTGTGGTTAGTGTCACGATTACTCCCTCTTGTTGCTTACATTGTGATATGAACTTCACTCTCTGTGAAAGTATGTTCACCAGGGTTCACTTAGGAAGTGAGTTTCCTGATTTCATGTCCAATGTAAACAGAAGCAAATATGTAATTATCAAGCATTATTACCACTTGTAATTACCCCGACTTCTCAGTCAACATTGTGAACTAAAGAAATGAGCGTGAAGAGTAGAGTGTTTAAAATTTGCCCTCTTGTCCCTTAAAATATTTATTTTTCAATCATGACTCCAAATAGTTTAATTATGTCTGGTTACCTAATTAGTGCATGTGTGTGGAATTTACAGGCCATCCAGAGTAAAGCTTTGTAACTTTCCAAATGTCTGCATTTCACTGAGTGTCCCATCAAATATTTCCAAGTATTCATTTCCAAGGCACTGTTCCTAGACTGCTAAACACCACCATCAACAGCATCTCTGTAGCAGTTAAGAAGCTCCCTGAGTTAATTCACTGAAGTATATCCCAAGAGCACAGCATCGTGGAGGCCTCCACTTATAGACCAGAGTTTTTTTTTAGTGTGGCCCAAGGGCTGTCATCAGAATGACGTGGAATACTTTTCAAATGCTGATTCTTTGGGTCAGGCCAGTATTGCCAAATTCACATCCCAGAGGATACAGCTAAGGAATCTGCATTTTAACAAACTCCCTGGGTCAGTCTCATTCACAGTGAAAAGTCACTGAGAGAGCCACTTTCCCACTCTATCCCGGACCTGTGTCTTGCTTCCATGTCTGCTGTGGAATAAGCAAAAGGAATGTCAATGCAAACAAAAGCACAGCTTCCTGTAGAACACTGCAAATCTGGTCTCTTGGAACTCTGAAATATGTCTTCCAGAGAATCAATAATGATACCTGTGCTAGTTAGAATGCCAGTTAGTTGGCTCCTACAAAAGTCAAAGTAACAGTGGCAGGCTGGGCTCGGTGACTCACACCTGTAATCCCAGCACTTTGGAAGGCCAAGGCGGGTGGATTGCTTGAGTCCAGGAGTTTGAGACCAGCCTGGGAAACATGCTGGAACTTCATCTCTACAAAAAATACAAAAATTAGCCAGGCATGGTGGTGCACACCTGTAATCCCAGCTACTGAGGAGCCTGAGGTGGGAGGATTGCTTGAGCCTGGGAGATCAAGGCTGCAGTGAGCCATGATTGCAGCACTGCACTCCAGCCTGGACAAAAGAAGACCCTGTCTCAAAAAACAAAACAAAATCACCAACAACAATAAAGTAACAGTGGCTTAAAAAGACAGATTATTTCTCTCTCCAGTAACAATTTAGGTGCATGTATTAGTCCATTTTCACACTGCTATAAAGAACTACTTGAGACTGGGTAATTTATGAAGGAAAGAGGTTTAATTGACTCACAGTTCTGCATGGCTGGTGAGGCCTCAGGAAACTTACAATCATTGTGGAAGGAGGAGAGGAAGCAAGGCATGTCATACATGGTGGCAGAAGAGAAAGAGCATGCAGGAGAAACTGCTGCTTATAAACCATCAGATCTCATGAGAACTCTCTCACTATCACGAGAACAGCATGGGGGAAATGGGGGAAACCACCTCCATGACTCAATCACCTCCCACCAGGTTCCTTCCTGTACATGTGGGGATTACAATTTGAAATGAGATTTGGGTGGGAACACAGAGCCAAACCATATCAGTGCAGGCAGGCAGGGCTTATGTGATGTTGAAGACTCTTCTATCTTGTTGTGTTCCCATACTCAACACACAACCTCTGTCTCATATCCTAAGATGCCTGTTCCAGATCCAACCACCATGTCTATATTCCAATCAGTGAGAAAGGGGAGTGGAGAGTATGTCCCTTCCCTCTAAGGGCATAATCCTGAAGTTGTACATATCATGCTCTTCTGGCAACTTCTAGCTGCAAGGGATATTGAGCAATATACACCCTGCTCTTTTCCTGTGCTCAGAATGAATTTGGAAGTTCTACTAAAAGAAGAAAATACATGTTGGATAACAACTAGCAGTCATTTGCCCAAGTATCTTCAATAAAGTTATCTGACTCATCAGGGATGTTTGTGTGTGTGTCTGTAGCTCAGTATTCCAGTATCCTTCTGACTACTTTAAAATTCAGCTACTTTATTTCAGTGATAGGGTTGCCAGATAAAGTAGAAAACACCTAGTTATATTTTAATTTTAGGTAAACCACAAATAACTTTTAATGTAACAGTGTCTCGAATGTTCAGATTTAACTGATTATTCTGTATTTTTATTAGCTAAATCTGACAACATTATGTAGTCAGGGACCAGAAATTGAGATACCAGGAAATAAACATGTGTTTTTCATCCCAAAGGGTGGGAAGTGGGTCTTTTTAGCAGTTCTATGCCAAGAAGCCTGTTCATTCCTTCCTAAATAATCAGGCTTATGCAGTGAAATAGTCCCTTCCATGGAGAAGAGAGTTAAGAGTTGGGAATGAACCATGAGGCGGCAGAAGTGTGGACAGTGTGCAAACAGGTGGAAGCTGTCAATGCGAACCAGGATGGGCACAGAGCAAATCAGCAGTAGTAGACAAAGAGAGCACCTGTGACCCAGAGAAGATGACCCAAATCAGAGAAATCAGCACATCTTGTAGACCAGGCATAATTTCCAGGGAAAACAGGCTGATTCCAGAAATGCATGAGCACAGGCACAAGACAGAGCAAGCCATAAGATTCTGCAGCAAAGGCAACAGAGACCTCATAACAGAATAGCCAGACTGCAGCTTTCTAGGGAAGAACTCCTGGTGAACAAAATTTTGTCACAATTTAAGTAGTTTACAAACCCCAGAAAACACACTGAGCTTAAACGAACCATCTAGTTCAAACCCCCAAGTTGTAGAGTGTGTCTGTAGGGCACCACTGTGGAGGCATGATGCTGGCTGGGACAGTAACCAAGCCATCCTGGACCAGCCATTTACAACCACTGCCAACCCTTGCCTTATTTCCTCCACCTTCATCTTCCCCAGGTGGGACTAACAACAAGCTGTCCTGAGTTCCCCAGCCCCATTTCTGACAAGGTTGGAGTGGATATGGATGGCCTTCTCCCTAGGCCTCACTCTGAAACTCTTGACCACGCCCCAGATCTTGCTGCAGGGTCCCAGCTACAGTGGCATCATGGTTAGTTTCCTGTGCAGTTGAGCAGATCCTGTGTTTGAGGAACAAGCCGGGGGACTTGAGTCCCAGGGTTCCTACCAATAGTTTAGATTTCTGCTGGAAGCCAAGAGCCTCGACCTGAATCCCAGCTGGGACTAGGCTCAGTTCCCTCCTATAAAGCTAGACTCTGTTCTCTAAGATCCCCTACTTGCCTCTGGGGTCCTGCCACCTACAGACTGAGCTCATCGTGCACCTGCTCCCTCTGAACTGGACTCCTCTTCACATCTTGCTCTATGATGTTGTCCCTACCCACAAGGACAGTCATCAGAACTAGACCTGAGATTGTTGCACCAATCAGTGGTTCTCCATCAACAGGAGCACATCAGAACTACTCATGGGGCTTTTTCAAAATCCAAATGACCAGACCACACCCTAAACCTACTTGCTGTCTTGGGGAAGGGTCCATGAGTATGTGTAGTTTTTGAAAGTTCTATGGATGATTCTGATGTGCTCCCTAAGTGAAGAACCCCTGCTCAAGACACTGCCTTGAACTAGGGAAGCTTCTGTAGCAGGCTTAGTTCCCTGACTCCCAAACAGCCCTCTCTCCTTCCCCTCTGCTGCTGTGATGCCAGAATGCAAACATGCCTTGCCCCTGAGTTATGACACACAGCTCCCTGGGGATAGTAAGTGGGGGAAGGGAGATGTGCAAATTTAAATTAAATTTACACTTGTCCAACAGGTTAGGTGTTAGCTAGCTCTTTGTTAAGAGCAGATAAAAACTTCCCATGGTAAGAGTAATTTATTCTCAAAAATATCCTTAATGAATTAAAGTCCTAAGTTAAGAACTATAGACAGAAATTGTTGGCAGTGACTGCAAGTGATCTGAGCCATCCTACTGACAATCGGGGCTCAGGGACTCCTCACTATCTTCCATTTGTCCTGCCTGTTCTGAGCCCCCTCTGAAAATTGAGGCTAGGTGGGACAGATAATTAAATAACTGGTGCCATAGAATATGGTGATTACATCCATATAGCTACATCTATGCATATATTAGCTACAATGTACAATCATATTGACTATCGATCTCCTTGCCATAGAAAATGAAAAGACAAAACACAATAGGAAAGCCACATTTCCTTTTATTTCCTCCCATCATCTCAAGCCTTACTCAGTATCCCCAGCCCTGCAGTGCACTCCTCAGACCCAATCTCATCTCCAGTTCACACCCTTCTACTTGGCTGGGTCTCTGGGACTGCATATTGATGTACCACCAACCCAGTCATTCAATATGATTCTGTCAGTTCACTGCATGTTTAGTCAGCACAACACCAAACATCAAGTTTACCTGTTTTCTTTGAAATTAACCAGGTATTTTTCTGCTGGAGATACTGAATCAACATGGTATATGTAGACACAGCATGACCTTACACTATAATGAAAGCTGCCCCTGTGCTCTGTCTGGCACGAGTGAAGGCTACTTTTCCTCAGCTTCCTTCTAGTTGCCCTGTGCCTTTCACACTCAGCCCCTGGCTCTTCAAACTCAATTCGTGTTACTGTCACCAAGGGTTTTCCCATTTCTACCTTGGAACCTAAAGAATTAGAGATTGCCCTTTGAGACACATCTACCCACTCATTCATCCATCCATTACTGAGCACTTACCACATTCAAGATATTTGAAACACAGCACTTCTTCAGATCTAAAACCTAGATGCGGTGGCTCACACCTGTAATCCCAGCACTTTGGGAGGCTGAGGCAGGTGGATCATCTGAGATCAGGAGTTCGAGAGCAGCCTGGCCAACATGGTGAAACCCTCTCTCTACTAAAAACACAAAAATTAGCTGAGCGTGGTGGCAGGCACCTGTAATTCCAGCTACTCAGGAGGCTAAGGCAGGAAAATCACTTGAACCTGGGAGGCGGAGGTTGCAGCGAGCCGGGATCACACCACTTTACTCCGGCCTGGGTGATAGAGTGAGACTCAGTCTCAAAAAAAAAAAAAAAAAAAAAAAAAAAAAAAAAATCTAGAACCTGTATTGGGGTGCAGTGTCAATAAGGGTTTTTAGTTGAAGACTACAGAACCCTCTGTAGTGTAAGCACAAAGGAATTTACCAGTTTACTAGAGGATATTGGACAGCTTGCAGAATTTCCAAAAGAGTCAGGCTTGGATGTTACATACCCAGAAAAAAATATACCTTATGACAAACCCACAGCCAATATCATACTGAATGGGCAAAAGCTGGAAGCATTCTCCTTGAAAACTGGCACAAGACTGGGATGACCTCTCTCACCACTCCTATTCAACATAGTGTTGGAAGTTCTGGCCAGGGCAATCAGGAAAGAGAAAGAAATAAAGTGTATTCAATTAGGAAAAGAGGAAGTCAAATTGTCCCTGTTTGCAGATGACATGATCATTTATTCAGAAAACCCCATCATCTCAGCCCAAAATCTCCTTAAGCTGATAGGCAACTTCAGCAAAGTCCCAGGATACAAAATCAATGTGCAAAAGTCACTAGCACTCTCATACACCAATAACAGACAAACAGCCAAATCATGAGTGAACTCCCATTCACAACTGCTTCAGAGAGAATAAAATACCTAGGAATCCAACTTACAAGGGATGTGAAGGACCTCTTCAAGGAGAACTACAAACCACTGCTCAATGAAATAAAAGAGGACACAAACAAATGGAAGAACATTCCATGCTCATGGATAGGAAGAATCAATATTGTGAAAATGGCCATACTGCTCAAGGTAATTTGTAGATTCAATGCCATCCCCATTAAGCTACCAATGACTTTCTTCACAGAATTGGAAAAAACTACTTTAAAGTTCATATGGAACCAAAAAGAGCCCTCATTGCCAAGACTGTCCTAAGCCAAAAGAACAAAGCTGGAGGCATCACACTACCTGACTTCAAACTATACTACAAGGCTACAGTAACCAAAACAGCATGGTACTGGTACCAAAACAGAGATGTAGACCAATGGAACAGAACAAAGCCCTCAGAAATAATACCACACATCCACAACCATCTGATCTTTGACAAACCTGACAAAAACAAGAAATAGGGAAAGGATTCCCTATTTAATAAATAGTGCTGGGAAAACTGGCTAGCTATAAGTAGAAAGCTGAAACTGCATCACTTCCTTACACCTTATACAGAAATTAATTCAAGATGGATTAGAGACTTAAATGTTAGACCTTAAACCATAAAAACTCTAGAAGAAAACCTAGGCAATACCATTCAGGACATAGGCATGGGCAAGGACTTCATATCTAAAACACCAAAAGCAATGACAACAGAAACCAAAATTGACAAATAGAATCTAATTAAGCTAAAGAGCTTCTGCACAGCAAAAGAAACTACCATCAGAGTGAATAGCCTACCTATAGTATGGGAGAAAATTTTTGCAATCTACCCATCTGACAAAGAGCTAATATCCAGAATCTACAAAGAACTCAAACAAATTTACAAGAAAAAACAAACAACCCCATCAAAAAGTGGGCAAAGGATATGAACAGACACTTCTCAAAAGAAGACATTTATACAACCAACAGACAAATGAAAAAACGTTCATCATCACTAGCCATAGAGAAATGCAAATCAAAACCACAATGAGATACCATCTCACACCAGTTAGAATGGTGATCATTAAAAAGTCAGGAAACAACAGGTGCTGGAGAGGATGTGGAGAAATAGGAACACTTTTACACTGTTGGTGGGATTGTAAACTAGTTCAACCATTGTGGAAGACAGTGTGGCGATTCCTCAAGGATCTAGAACTAGAAATACCATTTGACCCAGCCATCCCATTACTGGATATATACCCAAAGGATTATAAATCATGCTGCTATAAAGATACATGCACACGTATGTTTATTGTGGCACTATTCACAATAACAAAGACTTGGAACCAATCCAAATGTCCATCAACGACAGACTGGATTAAGAAAATGTGGCACATATACACCATGGAATACTATGCAGCCATAAAAAAGGATGACTTTATGTCCTTTGTAGGGACATGGATGCAGCTGGAAACATCATTCTCGGCAAACTATTGCAAGAACAGAAAACCAAACACTGCATGTTCTCACTCATAGGTGGGAATTGAACAATGAGAACACTTGGACACAGGAAGGGGAACATCACACAGCGGGGCCTGTTGTGGGGTCGGGGTCGGTGGGGAGAGATAGCATTAGGAGATATACCTAACGTACATGACGAGTTAATAGGTGCAGCACACCAACATAGCACATGTATACATATGTAACAAACCTGCATGTTGTGCACAGGTACCCTAGAACTTAAAGTATAATAAAAAAAGAAAAAAATATACCTTATCATCAACACCTCAGGACTATCCTAGCAGTATCCCTATTTCTGCATTCTCTGTTGCTAGAGGCTATAATACCAGAGACTGAACACTTGGCAAAGCTGCTACCTGGTTTCAGAAGAATCAAATGCCTCTACCCTCATGCTCGCCAGGACAGCCTCCCTGTGTGTGGCCTCCATCTTAGTTTCTCTCTTCTACCTCCACGTGTCAGGTAAACAAAGCCATTTCCTGGAACCTTGGTCACATAAGCTTACTGCAAAAATTTCTCAGAACATGGTTTTGTCTTTCTATCCTCTATAGTAATGAAGAGTATAAAACGGGGAGTTTTGAGGATGTAGAGAGAAGGTCAGAGGAGACTTCATGGGTGACTAAATGTGAAACCTTGAAAGGTGAGTAGTTGTTCACCCAAAGGATAAGAAAATCCGGGCAGAAACAAAAGCTTGAGATAAGGCATGGATGCGTGGAAGAATGGAGAGGTTTGGGGAAAGATAAGATATTTAGTATGGCTGGAGCGTTGGTGAATGTGCTGAGGATGGGGTCGGGGGAGATGAACAAAGACAGATGAGCCAAGAAAGTAGGCAGTGAGTAAACTGAGAGGGGTCCTGTTTGCCCTTAGAAGCGTGGCTTCTCCCTGACTAAGCTCAGATTCAGGTGGTTTCTCTAGAGCTAATCAAAGCCTGCAAATTGTCAATTAGGTGTTTCTGCCCCAACCATAGACCCTGACTTTAATCTTTGCCTTGTAAAGTAGCACCATATGTAAGTCCATTCAGGGTGCTATAAAAAACAAAACAAAACAAAAGTACTGGAAACTGGATGCCTTCTGAAAAACAGAAATTTATTTCTCACAGTTCTGAAGGTTGGGAAGTCTGAGATCAAGGCACCAGTAGATTCAGTATCTGGTGAAGGCCTGTTTTCAGAGAGATGGCGACTTCTTGTTCTGTCCTCACATGGTAGAAGAGGCAAGGCAGGTCTCTGGGGCTTCTCTTTTATAAGGGCAATAATCCCATTCACGGGTCCCCGCTGTCATGACCTAATCACCTCCCAAATACTGTCACCTTGTTGGGGCAAGATTTCAACATATGAATTTGGGGGGGACACAGGCATTCACACCATGGCATCCCCTAACAACATTGTACCTACTGGGCAAAACACAAACACACACATCCACTACACTTGAAACAGAGTTAGTTAGTTCCATAAACAAAGAAGTGTTCTCTTCATCTTTTCAGAATATTTCAGTTGTTCCAATATTCAAAAGTATAAAGGCAAAATATGATCAAAATGACTTTTCTGTTCAACCACCTCTACCTTGTCCCAATTTTACGACACTTTCCCTAACAGGGCCATGTTGTTATACTTGAAAGGGGACTCAGGCCTCCATCAAGGCAAGGTAGGCATTGCTTCTTTTTCACCTTTTGAGGTGTCTTCTCAGTCACAGTGTTCTTTCCTTCTCTGAGAAACACATCCTTTCCTCCCACCAGGGCCCTATATAATTCTGCCTCGGGCCAAAACTGATTCAACTGGGTTATGAACTCCTGACCCAAGCTGAGTAAAGTGGATTCTATTTCCTAGAAATTTAGAAATCATTCATTCTTCCATTCAACAAATATTTATTGAACCCTGACTTTAAATTAAGCATTGTTCTAGGAGCTGGGGCTATAGTGGATACATTTTCTCCTGACACCGCATTGCATCATTCTGGGTTCAGTTAGACATCTGTGCTTCTTTATGAATTCCCTCTCTTTGTTTCAGCTGACTTAGTAGGTGTCTATCCTTTACAACAACAAAAAAGTCCTTTCTAAGACAATTTCACATCGTTATTCATGATAGGAAATGCCTTATTTTCATTCTTTAGGCTTTCAAAGCCATTTTTCCACAGTAAAGAACCTGAGAAATCTCTCCAAAGTTTTAATTAGGTAAATTTTTGTTGATTGCAATCAAATTTGATCTAAAAAATCTTTAATTTTGAGCTTGAGACTGTTATCCAATATAGGATACCATAGACAACATTGAGTAATGTATCAAAGCCTTCCACTGGTGAACATACACCAAAATCTCTGTCTTTTATTAATCACACAATAGACCACCTACAGAGAGAGAGAGAGAGAGAGAGAGAGAGAGAGAGAGAGAGAGAGAGGGCCTGTAATAGACTCTTGTGTAAGGAAGCAAAATAGAAAAGCAGAAAATTTGATTAGAAGCATGTGGTTTGCAAGACAAATTTGAGTTTAAATACCCCTTTCCCTAGTGATCTTGGGGAATTTCAAATCTATAAAAAAAAGAGCCAGTATCACAATATTTCACAAGACTATTGTGAGAATTCAAGTAAATAAGGATGTGTATAAAGACCCTAGCACATAAATGGTCATCACTAAATAGGTAGTCATTATTTATTATTAGGATCTTTATTGAGCTGCAATGGATATGTAAATAAATATAGGTATGTACTCATGATGCACAGGTATCCACCTGTGTATAGCAGTTGCACTATTTCCCTTGCCTAAGGAGAAACTGAAATGGTAGTTTAGGCCAAGAGATGATTCAGACCCATATGTATGACTAATTACAGTACTTAACAAGAAATTGTAATCATATCCAATGATGTAGCTAGAGGTATGAGTTTCTGCTAACTCAGGATCTGGTGTCACCTTCAACAAACCCCCCTCATTCTGAATGCATCTAGAAGCTCTAAATGCTTTGCTGGAGACTGAAAGGGTAGTGCCTTAGTCCATGAGGGCTTCTATAACAAAATACCATAGATAGGGTGGCTTATAAACAACAGAAATTTATCCTTATGGTTCTGGAGCCTGGGAAGACCAAGATCAAGGTGCTAGTAGATTCTGTGTCTGATAAGGATTCATTTCCTGGTTCATAGATGATGCTTCTTTAGTGTATCCTTGCATGATGAAAGGAGGCAAGGCAGCTCTCCGGAGCCTCTTTTATAAGGGTACTAATTCCATCCATGAGGACTGCACCTTCATGATCTAGTTGCCTCCCAAATGCCTTACCTCCTAATATCATCACATTGATGATTAGGTTTCAATACATGAATTTGGGGAGGATGCAAACATTCAGACCACAGCAGGTAGGGAGGGAAATAGGATGGTGATTCCATTTCTCTACTACCCAAAGGCTGATTGATATCAAGGAAAGAGTGTAGAACTCTTCTTTACCCCCAGGGTCTTCGAAAATGACTATTTGGGAAAACAGTAATGATACCACGTGTGATCACCACAGGTACCGCACACTGGGCCAGCATTCACCAGTACTACTATGGACTGTTAAGGGTCACCAGTTAAAAGTGCTGACTCTGAAGTTTGACTTTCAGAATTCAAATTTTGACTATGCCACTTGACTTCGGTCTAGTTTCTTAGCTTTCCTAAAATGTGGCTTTCCCCTTACGTAAATGGTCATGATGATATTAATGTGTGCTGCACTAGTTTCCTGTGACTGCTGTAAAATATGTTAGAAACTTGGTGACTTAAAACAACAGAAATTTATTCTCTCCAAATTCTGGAGGCCAGAGGTCCAAAGTCAATTTTACCAGCTGAAATCAAGATGTCAGTAAGGCCACAGTCCCTCCAGAGGCCTTAGGGGAGAATCCATTTCTTGCCTCTTCTAGTTCCTGGTGGCTTCCCAAATTTCTTGGCTTGTGGCCTCATTATTCCAGTTTCTGCCTCCTCCATGGTCACATTACCTTCTCCTCTTCTGTGTGTCAAATATTTATCTACATCCTTCTTTTTTCTTTCTTTTTTTTTTTTTTTTTATTTGACAAAGAGTTTCACTCTTGTTGCCTAGGCTAGAGTGCAATGGCACGATCTCGGCTCACTGCAACCTCTGCCTCCCGGGTTTAAGCGATTCTCATGCCTCAGTCTCCCAAGTAGCTGGGGTTACAGGCATTCGCCACGACACCTGGTTAATTTTGTATTTGTAGTAGAATGGGATTTCTCCATGTTGGCCAGGCCGGTCTCGAACTCCTGACCTCAGGTGACCTGCCCACCTTGGCCTCCCAAAGTGCTGGGATTACAGGCTTGAGCCACTACACCCAGCCTTACCTCCCTCTTATAGGGATGTATGTGGTTGCATTCGAGTCCACCCTGATAATCTAGAATAATCTTCCCATCTGCAAAGACCCTTTTCTTTGCCTATAAGGGAACATTTACAGGTTCCAGGGATTCTGACATGGATATCTTTTGGGGGGCTATAGGCTACCACATCAGCCTTATAGTCTTATTGTGAGGGTTGAATGAAATATACCAATAAAGCAACAATATACCAATATACCAACCTTGGCAACATTGGGAGTGTTTAGTAAGCATTGTCTGCTATTACCAGGCAGATGTTGCTGACTGCAAGGTGATCTTGAAGGAATTTAGCCCAAAGAGGGATAGGGGAAGACAGGAAGCGAACTGGTTGGTGGTAGCTGACCTTCCTCAATTGCACATAAGAATCCAAATGTTTTATGTTGATACTCTTCGCCTGTGACTTTCAGAAACACCTCTGTAGGGCATAACTCCTTGTGTGACTGATAAGTTGGGGGATATTGAAAGGAATCCAGAAATTGATGCCAAAGAGCTTATTCTCCTGTTCTTATTAATCCATATTTGAAAATAACGTATTCATAGAAATTTCATTTCTACTCAAATTCCAAAATGAATAATCTTCAAATTCTGAATAAAGAAAACCTCCTTGTTCTGGAATTTTTTTAATTTTTCATTTTGGTTTCTAACTTCTTCTGTAATATTTAAAACAACCTGGGCATATTTGTGTACTCAATATTCACTTAAAATTGTTCTTTGTTCTGTCACCCAAAATCCCTGTTGGTTTCAAAGGGAAAGAATAAAGATCAAGATAGAATATTTTAATAGCTTCCCATTTTCCCATAGCATTGGCAGGTAAGCCATCAACACTGAGAATAAATTGACAATTACAAAGCACTTTCTGAGACATTACTTCATTTAAACCTACAAATAATCCTACAGATGGACAAGTGTCATGAGTCTCTAGCTCTCTCTCTTTTATTTATTTATTTTTTAGATCTAGAAAATGAAGTAAAAAACTTAAGGCTCAGAAAGTGAAACAACTGAATGAAAGGGAGAACTGGACTAGAACTTGAAGATCCTGACTCCTAATGACACCTTTGACAAAGGAGAGGAAAAGAGGATGGAATAAGGTAACCTTGAGCGAAGACAAAGGGTTGGCTGGAAATTCAAGCCTGGAGAAGTCTGAAAGAAGAAAGGCAAACATGTAAAATGAAGGAAGTCAAAATCCCAAGTCAACCTTCTGTTGGCTTCTGGTTTAAAAATGGGAAGATTAGATGCCAATGAGCCAGTGATGTAATGCACTTGACCACGTTCCCTTTGATTCCTTCATTGAGCCCAGTGAAATTGCCTTCACACAATACAGGAAAGGGAGTGCATGACCTTATTTGCTAGCTCTTTTTCTTAACCACATCCTCTCACCTGGGCAGGTATCTGAGTAGGTCAGAGATTTTTCTCATGACATGGATAATTGACTGCCCTTGTTTTCTCCCAGAAATATTTCTTCCAAGAAATTGAAAGCCAGAGCACATACAGGTTAATCAGGAGTTGAGGACAATGCTGGCCATGCTGATTATAAACATTTATAATTATATAAGTGACAGTTATAGAGAAAGTGTACCCACATATGTGTGTTACTTGGCTCCTTTTTCATACTATAATTCCCTCCTCCTTCCAGGAGGGTATCATTTTCCAAATCAACTGCATTTCCTGTTTTTCAACTTTTGCAGCATTGCTTGAAGCACAAGCTATAGGGCAGGTGATATTACAGTTACCAGTCTTTGCAATGACAGGGCCATCAGCATTGCATGAAGGAATGAATGGACTCATTGAAACAATCTGATGCAGAAAGAGAAATCAGATGTGAAACTACACATTTAGGATCTCAAAATATACTCTAAAGCAGTGGTTCTCAAACATGGCTGCATCTCACAATTACCTTAGGGGCTTAGAAAGCAAAGCAAAACAAAAACAGAAACAAAAAACAACTGATGAGTGGGTCTCAAAACAGGTAATTGAATTGTAGTTTCTATAGGCGAGACATTGGCATCAGATATCTCTGTGTAACCAAGGTTGAGAAACAGTGCTTTAAATAAAGGACTCAATGAAAAGAAACTAAGACCAATGAAATAATACTCAATGAAAAGAAAATATGAATATATATTCATATTTACATTAAAATACAGCATAAGATTGTAAACAGAGCCCACTATACATATGACCTCAGTATTTCTCAATACATTATTCTGAGGTCTTAGCACTTCTATTATTGCTACAGAAGATTGACTGGGGAATTCAAGTTCAAGTTCAAGATGACTGACTACACCTCTGTTTACTTTTCCTCTCTCCCCAAATTCTCCAACCGCACAAGTTCACTTTAAGTTTCTGCTTGAGTTTTGTCTGGCCAAAAGGAATCACATGGCCAAACTTTAAAATAAGAAATAGAGGCATATATTCTGCCCACTGTGAGACTATGGCAAGGATGCAGGTATTAAAATTACCATTGGTAATGAAGAAATAAAGACAAAAGTTCTGTCTACCATGCTAGATATTGGTAAACAGGAACCAGAAAAAAGACAAGAACTAGAACTAGTAGAATGGTGAGAATGTTATTATTAATATATCTAAATATATTTTAAAGATATTTTCAGTGTGTTAAAATTAGGGGAGGCTGGTGAAAGGTAACTGGGAACTCTCTATACTATCTTTGCAACTTTTCTATAGATTTACAATTATTCCAAATAAAAAATTTTTAAAAATTTTAGGGCTTAATCATAATTTCTAGGAAAATATCGACATCTAATACTGTCATTATCAGGCTGACCACAGTACTTTGTATCCTGTGATTGTCATAGGATTCATAATGCCACAATGAGACTATTTTTCCATGGCTGAACTCTGGGTAATATTTAGTAACCACAATAATCATTGTTAATGCTACTAACTGCATGCTAAATTCTGTGCTAATCATTTATATGCATTATTTCTCTAAATCCTCAATGAAATTTTCTGTGTGGCTACCATTGTTATCCCCATTTGACAGATGAGGAAACAGTGAATCGGAGAGGTAAAATTACTTGCCTAATATCACACAGCTAGATGATGACTGAGGTGAAACTCAAACCTAGATCTAGCTAATTACAGAGCCTACACAGTTAAGCTCTGTATTATGTCATCACCCAAATCTATTAATAGTAGGTAAAGCTCTGCTATAATTCCTACATCTAAGATAAGAGAATCTACATCTGTGAGATAAGAGAATATTTATTGTACATATCCAATATGTAGGTATGGCTCTCATTAGAATTAGTAGAATTAGTAGGCTTGTGCCTACCCCTTTCCCTCACTCTCCTCCCACTTTCAGTGCATTATCTTTCTCTCAGGAGTTCCATGTTGTCTGGTCATTTCCTGTTTGGAAATTACCTGATAGGTTAATTCACAGTAAGGTATGAATGATTACTAGCAGTTCCATATGTCAATCCTTCCAGGAGTAAATCAATTTCAAAAGAATATCTACAGACAGCAGTCGTTATCCAAAATCATAAAAATCGTAGCATTTACCCACTGTGGCACCTTAACGGGGGAGATATTTGAGAAAGCGGCCCTTAAACAAAAAAGCATACTGAATAAAAATCACCTACTGCATGTAAATTAATGTATACAGGGCACTAAAATTGACATCAAGGAGAGTTGAGACCCAAGAAATAAGGTTTGTCATCCCCTCTCTTCAGTGGCTTATCATCTGGTCAGAAATACTGAAGAATCCAGGCCAGGAGCGGTGGCTCACGCCTGTAATCCCAGCACTTTGGGAGGCCAAGGCAGTTGGATCACTTGAGGTCAGGAGTTTGAGAAAACCCTGGCCAACATGGCAAAACCCCGTCTCTACTAAAAATGGAAAAATTAGCCAGGCGTGGTGGTGGGCACCTGTAATCCCAACTACTCTGGAGGCTGAGGCAGGAGAACCTCGATTGAACCCAGTAGGCGGAGGCTGCAGTGAACTGAGATTGCACCACTGCACTCCAGCCTGGGCAACAGAGAGACTGTCTCAACAATAACAACAAAAAGAAATACCAAAGCATCCACAAAATCATATAGCAAAGCACCCCATAATGTGGTACTCAAAGGAACCTTAGAGGAGTTGAAATGATGGACCAGGTTCACAGGTCCAAACATCAGCCTGATTTAAAATGTTCCTACTAAAAACAAGTGTGGTGGTGGTATGCCTTTTATTTGTACTACAGTTGACTTACTATTATTATTATTATTATTATTTTAAATTTTAGAGACAGGTCTCACTCAGTAGCCCAGACTGAAGTGCAGTGATGCCATCACAGCTCACTGCAGCCTTGAACTCCTAGGCTTAAGCAATCCACTGACCTCAGCCTCCCTGAGTAGGCAGGACCTCAGGCTCATGTGCCACTGAGCCCAACGTACAACTGGATTTTAATAGCACTGTTTCTGAGCTCTTATATTAGTATTGATGTTGTCATTTTGATTGCTATTTTTGTTAAAGGAGGACTTATTGTGTACAAACTACCTTCCTCACACTTTTTCATTTTTCTCTCCAACACTCCTTTGAGGTCTATTTAGATGAGGAAGCTGACTGAGAGAGCAGGTATGTGCCCAAGGTTTTACCACCAATAAACAGTGGCTCCGGGTTTCAAACACTGCCCTCCACATGCCTTGCCTCTTCTCAGCTCCTATCAGTGTGTGGCCCCCATGGCATGGATCTAATCAGGAGACAGAAGCTACAGAGTAACATGAACAAGGACTATCTAATATTAAAAAGTTATTAACTAGTAACAGGGGATTAAGTACTAGGGAATTTAGTTGTATATGATTGTTCAGTGTCTTTAAGGATTCCCAGCGTCCCAAGCCAAACTGTTAACTCAAGGCAAAAAAAGTGTTTGTGCTTCTGTTATATTCCCCTATGATGCCAAGCACAATCCTGGGCATAAAATAACTCGGTCGTTCACGCCCAAGTTCCAATCCTCACTTTGCTACTTACCAGCTGGGTGACCTTGAGCAAATCACTTAGCCTCTCTATAAAACAAGGGTAATAATGCCTATATTAAAGGGTTATAGAAAGAAGAAAGTGAGATAATAAATACAAATGACTCAGCTAACTAAGTGGTGGCTACTACTGCTACTACTGCTATTATTATCATTATTAAGATTCCCTAGTTCTTCTTCTGAAATGCTGCCCAGTATAATAATTAGGATGATATTTGAAAATCAACAAGACATCCTTTCATTTGCAGGCAAATCTGTCCTTTGGCCTGCCGTAAGGAACTACCATATGTTACCCAGCCCTATTTTGAGCATCAGCTTTTTTTCTTTCTTTACAACAATATTTAATGTTAGTGTCAGCTCAATATCCACCCTCCCTTGTCAAAAACCTCTCAAGCACCAGCCTAGTGAAAGTTGGTTTTCTTTAATCCAAGGGTGATATTTCTGTGCCTGGTTAACTTTCCTCTAGCTTTCAACATGAGCCAATTGGCTTTAATCACAGGATGTTATTGAAAAAGATTGGGAAGATTATGGGGAGTAATAGAGATAATTGCCAAGGAGAAACAAGAAAAAAAATAAATGAATCTTCCATCTCAGGGAGAAATAAATGGCTTTATTATGGGGTCAGGAGGGATGATCCTAAAATTCCCTGTTCAAGAGAAAATGCATAATGGTAGTTTGGGAGTTGGAGAATTTGGCAGCAACAACATCCATGAATCAAAACAACTTTTAAGGGACAACCTCAGGGGATTGCATTTCTATAAAAGGAATGAGATGTTTTTCTTTATGCTGCTGAAAATGCAGAATCAGAGCCGACTAGAAACACTGCTAGCTCCTTTGTCATTATATGCAAAGGACAAGAAGAAACATGATGTTCCACTATAATAGGGCCATAGGCAAAAATCTCTCCAAGTTTTCTGAAACTATTTGGGCAAGTCTCAGGAAGCAGAAAAAAAAATTTTAACATAAAACTTTGTTCAGAATGATGTTCAGAATGAATTTTTCTGGGTTATTGTCTCTGTAATAATGGAAAGCTTTAAATTTGAGCCCCACTTCTCCTTCTTCCAAATGCACAAAGACCAGCCGTCTGGAGTTGTGGTTGCTCTGAATGGCATTTTAGAACAAGCTGGGAATGTGAGTGGTCTCACACTATAGGGCACTGCAACTCTGCACAGAATGTCCCCAGGACTGCCAGTCAGCAAGTGCTTCAGGGACCTTGATTTTTAAGTAGAGGAGCTGAGGTCCATCCTGCTCTCACTTAGAGCTGACCATGAACTCTTAAAATCCTGATGATAGAGACTCACAGAAAGGCTCAGAGAGACGATAACATGAATACTAAAAGGTTCATTTTCCATTTACACTGAAATTATTGTCTTCTCATCAACTGACTTATTTTAGAACTACCTCATTTCTCAGCAATATTCAATGTTATATTTTTCCTCAATAATTTATTCTATTCTTAAATATTAATATTTGGATGTCCACTTTGTGCAAAAGAAGAAAGCAAGGACCCAGAACTGATGTGATTGCTTCCAAGCTCTCCCAATGTTGGGGGTGGGGGAATCTGAGCATCCCACAAAGCCCACCTTGGCTCTTCTGCTTCCCAAGGAAGCCTAGTCAGAGAGTGACCTGCCCTGAGACTGACACTTACAGGTTTTCCTGGCAATCTCCTGGGGAATGGCAGCTCCCTAATGGGAGCAATCTAAATCCAGTGCAGTGAACAAATGCTACCAAGACATAGAACTTAAAATGAGATACTGACTTTTAGGCCCCAACATTATTGCCCATGCCCCTGGAACTTGCTTCCCCTGATGAGTTTATTTATTAATATGGAAGGTTAAATGCTCACATTTTTAAAATGTCATGTGTCTTATCAGGATCTTGGATTCATCTTCAGTTAAGGCCTTCAATATGTAAAAGTTAGTTTTGACATTGGGAAATACTTGGAAGGCCGGCATTACAAGAATGAATGTGTGGATATAAATAATTACTGGAATTTGATTACATCACTCACTCTTTCCACCAACTCCTGTTCTTAAAAGAACGGTATCTGATTGGAATTGTTTAAATATTTTCATTATTTCTCCTCAAGAGCAACTCAGACTTCAGGCTTAATTAGAATGAAATCGGTACCTTGAACAAATTCTATTCAATGTTAATTTACTGACTAAGAGGCCATTAATATATAATCCATAATCCATAATCCATATATATGTGTCCCTAATAGCATTTTTTTTTTTTTTTTGAGATGGAGTTTCACTCTTGTTGCCTAGGCTAGAGTGCAACGGCATGATCTTGGCTCACTGCAACATCCGCCTCCCAGTTTCAAGCTATTCTCCTGCCTCAGCCTCCCGAGTAGCTGGGATTACAGGCATACACCACCACGCCTGGCTAATTTTGCATTTTTAGTAGAGACAGGGTTTCTCCATGTTGATCAGGCTGGCCTTGAACTCCCAACTTCAGGTGATCCACCCACCTTGGCTTCCCAAAGTGCTAGGATTACAGGCGTAAGCCACCGCACCCAGCCCCTAATAGCAGAATTTTTTAAAATTGCAGCCCAAGTCACAACATTTGAATTTTAAAATCCACTACAAGGATGAGAAAATCCATTTATTGTACTAAACTCATTGAAAGCAAATACCTTTTTAGTAACCAAATAATGCATACCCTTGGGAAAGGTAAATTGCAGTTCATTTCCTACTCAGGTAATTACATTCTCTGCTGGTTTTAATTTCGTACGCAAGGCTCTCCCAGATTTGGCTTTGAACCTCCAGACTCTGGAGTCCATTAAAGAATCATCCCCACTTTCTCTGAGCAGCTCCTTCCCAAATCCCAGGCAGAATTATTCTTATGATGGGTTTGACTATTTATTCATGTGTCTGCCACCCAGAGCTGAGAGCTTCTTCCCAGGGGGCCCTATCTAAGAGCAATCACAGTTTATTACCGTCTAAGATTCAAGCCTGGACGGCTTTTAATTTTTTGGTGCTTAATGTAGAGAAAATAGAATTGCTTTTGGTTGATCCTGCCAAACTCCACAATGCATATACCTGTCTTATTTTCCAATGGGTATTAGGAGGTTAGCAGCACAAAACTATCCAGGAACCAGTGCAGTGGAAAAACTTGGTGAAGGGCCATATTCCTATATATGGCTACTAGCTCTGTGACTATCTGGTTAACCTTACCCAAGTTATTTAAGGTCTCTGAGTCTCAGTTTCCTCGTCTTTCAAAATGAGTTTAACACATGATTTTTATAAAGAGAAAATGAAACTATGGGTATAATATCATACAGATATACATATGAATACAGGGTATTATGATCATTTAGAAAATACAAAACTACTCCTTGAAAGATATAGGTACACTGTGCATCATGCTCACCCATCAGAGCATTACTTTATTTATTTACTTATTTATTTATTTTTGAGACAGAGTCTGGCTCTGTCACCCAGGTTGGAGTGCAGTGACGCAATCTTGGCTCACTGCAACCTCTACCTCAAGTGATCCTCCCACCTCAGCTTCCTGAATAGCTGGGACTACAGGTGTGCCCTACCATGCCCAGTTAATTTTTGTATTTTTAGTAGAGACAGGATTTCACCGTGTTGGCCAGGCTGGTCTTGAACGCCTGACCTCAAGTGATACATCCATCCCTGCCTCCCAAAGTGTCGGGATTACAGGTGTGAGCCACTAGGCCTGGCCCAGAGTACCACTTTACAAACATTATTGGGAATGTTATAAAGAAGGTTGTGCCAATTATATCAAAGAAAGGTTTTTTAATTCTTAAATTGACAGATAAAATTGTATATGTCATATATAACATGATGTTTTCAAGTATGCATACATTGTGAAATGGCTACATCTAGATAATCAACATATACATTACCTCACATAGTTATCATTTTTGTGGTAGGAACACTTTATATCCTCTTTCTTAGCAATTTTCAAGAATACAATATATTGTTAACTAGAGTCACCATATGGTACAATCGATCTCTTGAACTTATTTCTCCTATATAAATGACATTTTGTATTCTTTGACCAATATTATAGAAAGTATATTAATAGAGCTATAGTGAAACCTTTAACAAAAGTACAAGGTTTTAATAAAAATGCAAGGCAATGCTCTCTTTTCCAAATTTTGGTCTATGTTAAATTGTCGGTAAAGGCCAATGTGGTTTCCTATAGCTGCCTGAGCCTGGAAGAAGCAGTTATACCTTCATTGACAAACAATTTCACTCTCTCTATAAATCAACATCATTTCCTCCTGGCCCCCTCCAAGATTCAGCAGGTGTCATAAGGTTGCCAGGTAGAATAATGATTCAGGACCCACAGACCACACTGTCTTATTGAACTGCTCCCAAGCTCACTGGTTCTGGGACCAATAAATCATTGCTTTACAAGTCATCTGGAATGCAAGGTACAGCACAGAGTCAAGAGTCAAGTTTCCATGGTTCTGTTAGGAAGTATTCATTATGGGGGTGGGTATTTTAATTTTTTATCTTTTTAGTCACAAAATAATCTTTATCTTAATTCTTTGAATGGCTTTCTATCTGTATGTTTTTTATCCTCTGAATATTTAATCATCCCACATCAGTGTTCAGATACCACTTTTTTTTTCTCTTTATTTTGAAGCTCTTCCAGAGCCCCTGTCGTTTGTTAAAATGTAGAACTCAGGATTCTTTCTGGTGTGGCTTCCACTTTATTCTATCCCACTTCCTATGGAGATTACACACTCAGTAAAGAGTCGGCCTGTTTTTGGTGTCCCTAGCAGATGGAGACAAAGTTATTTCCCACTTTTGCTCCAAGAAACAAGGCAATGTTGTGTTGCCAAGTTTTTGCTTTTTTTTTAATTGAGCAATTAGAAAAATGGTAATACCAGTCTCTCCCCTTTGTAGGACCTTTACCATTTATAAAGCTCTTGTCCCTTCCGTTTGCTCACCACTCTGATCTCTCCTAAGAGAACTGACTATAAAATGTGCTTCTAGATGCCAGAAAGAGCATAGGAGAGGGATAATAACTTGGTGTTTTAAGCAACATTTAAGACTGCAGAAGTAATGAGGTTTGCTAATGAAACTGAAAACACAACAAGCTTCTCTGTGTCTTATTAATTTCTGCCTATTTAATCATCCCACTTTGTTGATGGTACCTCTTGTGTTATTTTTAACTCTCCCATCTTAATTTTCATAAGAAATATCTGAGCTGAAAACTTTACAATGTCCTTACAAATTAAGAGCTATGGTTTGACCTCAAAGTTAGGGCCAGAAAAAGGTCGGGGGTAGGGCAATCCCTCATTTTCATTCCTCTAGGATGAATAGTCTTTGACACATGAATAATGTTTCAATTACTAAGAAAAATAAACATGGACCTGGCACAGTGTCTCATGCCTGTAATCCCACTACTTTGGGAGGCCGATGCAAGAGGATCACTTGAGCTCAGGACTTTGAGACCAGCCTGGGCAACATAGCAAGACCTCATCTCTACAAAAAATAAAACCTTTTAGCCAGGTGTGGTGGTGTGCACTTGTAGTCCCAGCTACTCAGGAGGCTAAAGTGGAAGGATTGCTTGAGCTCAGGAGGTCAAGGCTGCAGTGAGCTATGGTTGCCCCACTGCACTCCTGTCTGGGTGATAGAGCAAGAGCCTCTCTCTAAAGAAAGAAAAAGGAAACGAGAACTAGACTTCAAAGGTCAAAGGAGTTTATGAACAAGAATTTGCATTCTTTGTACAAAAGAAGAATCCATGAACACTATGATAATAAATGTAGGGCAAGCAAGAGCCACTGATGAATGCTAAAATAAGTGGGTAAAACTCTCAGGAGAGGCAGGACAGTTGCATAGCCTTGAAGTTAATTCCCTCAAAATAAATAGCTGTGGTGATTCTAACATGTATCTACAAATCATTTGATTTTCCTTTCTCCAAGAGATGGAGCTTAAACTCCCCTACCCTTGAGTGTGAGCTTAACCTAGTGACTTACTTGTACCAAATAGGCTATAGAAAAGGAAGAATTGTCACTTTACATGGCAAAATCTGGTAGACACTTTAACCAAGTGCCCAAGGTTAACACTGCTGTAATAAGATGCACCAACATTTTATAATGTGATGAGATGAGAGGAACATATCACTTCTGTGATATTCTTCCCCCAAATCTGTAACTCCAGAAATCATGAGAAAATGCAGACAAACCCAAATTGAAGGACATTCTACAAAATAGCTGACCACTAGTTCTCAAAATGTCAAGGTCATGAAAGACAAGGAAAGAGAAAAGAGGGGAAAAATTATAAATAGAAAGAGACTAAGAAGACAGAATAACTAGATGCAACATAGTACTCTGGATTGGACGCTGTACAGAAAATAAGACATTAATGGCAAAACTGGTGAAATCTGAACAAAGTCTATAGTTTACTTATTAGTAAAGTGTCAATGTTAATTTCTCAGTTTTGATAAATGTGTTATGGTTATGTCAGATGTTAACAGAGGAAACTGGAAGAAGGCTCTACAAGAACTCTCTACTATCTTTGCAAGCTAAAATTATTTCTTAAAACATTCTTTTAAAATAAGCTGTATGTTTATGGGCACATTTAACATAAGCACAGGCAAAGCTAACATTCATTCATTCTTTCATTCAGTTTGTTCTATATGTATTTATTGAGTGCCTGTGCTCTGCCAGGAACCATTCTAGGCACAGAGAAGACCATGTTGAACATGACTGAGATGCCCACACTCATGGAACTTACAGCCTAACAGAAATAACAGGTATAATGAGTGATACAACAGACAGGTTGCTATAGAAGTATATAACAGGGTACCAAACCTGGGGTCAGGGAAGGCTTCCCCAAAGCAGCAGATGATTTCATTGAGATCAGAGGCTAGTGTTAGATGGGGGCTAGGGCTGTCTAGACACAGAAGGGACCCTTCCAGGCAGAAGGAACAACATGACGAGGACCGAAGGAAGGATGGATCAGAAAGAAAGCCAAGAACTGGGGTTAGAGGGTAGAAAACAGGATCTGGATAGAAAGGCCAAGGCTAGAACATGCAGGGTCTGATAGGTCAGGAAAAAGGATTTGGGATTTTGTTCTAAAGTAATGAGAAGCCACCGGGAAAGTTTTAAGGAAATTATGTAACTGTGTTGCAATCTATTTCTCTTAATGTGTGTATTTGCTAGAGTTCTGAGTCAGTTCAGTACTGTTCATGTTTGGGAGTGTGTTAAATTTCCTAATTGTTAGTAAACTTTCATGTGAAACATGTCATTTATTTTCTACTCTGACTTCATCTCTGCTTTCAGTTCTTATTTTAGAGGTGGGGAGGGGAGTGGACATTTAACTAATTGTACCAGGATCTAATACCCCAGGAAACAAAGTAACCCCATCATTGATATAAGTCATAGTTCAAGTTGGACCTTTGCTATCCAAGGACTCTTTTTGAGGGGGGAAAATGGCAACAGAAGGCTTCTTATGGGCATTTTTGCTGGTGCAGGGAACCTCCCTTCTGTTGCCATTTTTCCCCCTCAAAAAGAGCCCTTGGATAACAAAGGTTCAACCTGCTGCTTATCCCAAAAGCTCTTTAACCTTCAGGCAATCAGTAGAGTAGAAATCTTTATTGACTGAGCCATATTGTAGGTGAGAGGGAGTCTGAGCAAGTGAAGATATTTACCACTTGACCCCTCGGAACTTGAACAACCTTCTTTGAGGGTGTTCTCCCCACTGTCAGGGTCTTGGTGGGAGGCAGGGCCCTATCTCCCACTGTAGATGCATAAGAATTAGGAACATAGCTTAGGTTCAGCTATCTTGAATCTTAAGTAGATAATGAAAAAACGCAAGGGCTAGAATTCTTCCTGGTGGGGATGGAGTACTGTCAATCCAGTCCGGGGACACTGGTGGTGGCAGTTTCAGCAGAGGTGTCCAGAAACTAGACAAGCCCTATGGCATGATTTAGGCTACAGTTCTGCTGCCAGCCTCCCTTGGCTGCTGCACATTCATTGACCCTAATTCTCTGTGGGTGATCCAGTATCTTCTCAATAGGTTCTTTATCTGCAGGTCTTTTTCTGGTATTGGTGACCAGGAACGCTAGTTATAATAATAACTTACATTGGCATAGCTCTCATTATTTGTCACACACTATTCTACATACTTTGCAATAAATACTACTGCCTTTAGTGCTAGTAAAATAGAGAAATAGGTTTCTCTGCTGACAGATGGAAGCCATGTGGTAGAGTAATTTAATAAGAAAAAACTGGGCCGAGTGCAGTGGCTCACACCTGTAATCCCAGCACTTTGGGAGGCTGAGGCAGAAGCATTGCTTGAGCTCACAAGTTTGAGGCCAGCCTGGGCAACATGATGAAACCTCATCATCACAAAAAATACAGAAAATTAGCCAGGCATGGGGTGGACACTTGTAGTCACAGCTACCTGGGAGGCTGAGGTGGGAGGATGGCTTGAGCCTGGGAGGTAGAGGTTGCAATGAGCTGAGATTGCACTTCTGCAGTCCAGGCTGAGCAATAGAGCCAGACCTTGTCAGAAAAAAATAAAAAAGAAGGAAAGAAGAAAGGAAAAACTAAAGTGGACTTTTATCAGCCTAGAGATTTAAAAGATTTTTTTCTCTACTAGTAAGAAATTGGAAGTAACCTGAAATGTCTGAGAATGGGAAAATAAGTGGGCAAATTATAATGCCACCACTCAAGGGACTAGTATGCAGCCATTTAAAATAATAATTAGCAAAACTGAAACGTAAAATGAGAAAAGCTTGTGGTTACAGTGGAGTAAAAATATGAAAGCAAATTGCCAAGGAGTTGAAGGATTACAAAACATTCAAGGCTGTTCTGTTAGGGTGGTGATTATAGGTGAAGATACCCCTCTATTTCTAAACTCCCTCCAATGTTGTTATATTGTGTTTCTAATTTTAAAAGGAAACACACTTTCCCTCACTCTATATTTGTCCCAGTGCTCCAGGATGACTCTTCTCCAAGTGTGGGAAAATCCCTAAAATCATCCCCTTAGCAGCCATTTAGGACAATGAACTTCAGGGCCACTTCTAAGTCTATGCAAACAGGGTGGATTTTAACCCCAATATTCCACTGAAGTTTTGAGCACCAAATCCCAGGATATACCAAAATTTCAATCCCCATCACCTGTTCTGAGGTTAAAACCCTAATACAGATGTACATATTTGGGAATGTGAATCACCACTTCACTGACCCAATTATTTTTGATGGACTACAGTTTTCTGCTTCACACAAGGAGCTGGGAGATCCACTTTGGTTCATGAAAATTTGTAGAAATGAGACATCACTCCTTTGATTCACACTTTTACCTTCCATGCAGGCTCATTCCCAGAGGTCTTCTATACTCACAACTTGCAATGTTCTTGTCTACATTCCCAACCTTCCTTTCTTTTTTTTTTTTTTTTTTTTTTTTTTTTGAGACGGAGTCTCACTCTGTCGCCGGGGCTGGAGTGCAGTGGCCGGATCTCAGCTCACTGCAAGCTCCGCCTCCCGGGTTCACGCCATTCTCCTGCCTCAGCCTCCCGAGTAGCTGGGACTACAGGCGCCCGCCACCTCGCCCGGCTAGTTTTTTGTATTTTTTAGTAGAAACGGGGTTTCACCGTGTTAGCCAGGATGGTCTCGATCTCCTGACCTCGTGATCCGCCCGTCTCGGCCTCCCAAAGTGCTGGGATTACAGGCTTGAGCCACCGCGCCCGGCCCCAACCTTCCTTTCTATCTCTCTGCTTCCCAGGCTTGAAAACCTACCTTCTGTGTGAAATCTTTCCCAGTTCCCTAAGGAATTCTCCCTAAGACACCAAAAAAAAAAAAAAAAAAAATTCATAAAATAAACTTAATATTAGTTGAGCTACTAATCGAATGAAATGAAAAATTGCCATTTTGGTAGGTTAAAAACTAGTCTAATGTCTACAATTTCATTATTTTTTCTTTTGAGATGGAATCTCGTTCTGTTGTCCAGGCTGGAGTGTAGTGGCACAATCTCGGCTCACTGCAACCTCCGCCTCCCAGGTTCAAGCGATTCCCTGCCTCAGTCTCCTGAGTAGCTGGGATTACAGGTGCCTACCACCACACCTGGCTAATTTTTGTATTTTTAGTAGAGACAGGGTTTCACCATGTTGGTCAGGCTGGTCTCGAACTCTTAACCTCAAGTGATCCATCCATCTCTGCCTCCCAAACTGTTGGGATTACAGGCTTGAGCCACTGCCTATAATAATTTTGTATTATTCAACCTACTTAATAGCAGGTGGCATCGAATACAGTGTATAACTTTGGTGGCCAGTGGGTCATACTCCAATGGCTCTGAGGTCTCTTACTATTGTGCTTCAGAATCTGCAGGGTTCTAAGGTCTACCTTCACATTGGTTTTAACAGGAGAGTACCACATCTACAAGTTCGATATCTTTTTCACATGTTCCAGAGAATCATAGTTTGCATCCAGCTGAGACATTTCAAGAAAGGAACTTTGAAGTCACTTCTGACCTGGACCCTGCTAATTTATCTAACAGGGATATCTTACTAAAAATGGCTACTAACTTGTTCTGCAGAATCACAGAGCCTGATTATCTTTCAAGATTAAAAATGTATGAGCCCTGTGATGCATCAATTCTACTTCTTGATCATTTGTCCAACAAATACGCCCACATTCACGCAAAATGACTTATGTTTAAGAATATGCATTGCCATTTTGGTTGGTAAAAGCAAAAGACTATTTTCAACTGGTTAATAAATTTGACACATCAATACAGTAGAATACAATAATGTATCTCAAGATACTGTATTAAGTGAAAAAAGCAAGACAGTGTTATGGTATGTTTCTGTTTCCATGAAACGGTGGAGCAGAGTGTGTGTGTGTGTGTGTGTGTGTATGCATGCATACATGCATAATTGTATGAACACAGAATATCTCTAGATGGATATACATGACAATAATAGTTGCCTCTGAGGAGGGGAACTGGTTGGTACAGGAAAGGGAAGGAGACATCTTTCAGTATATGTCATTTTGTACATTGTAAATTTTCTACCATGTGGATCAATTACTTATTTTTAAAAAGTAATAACTTTCTTAAAACGTAGGTTTTTCCTTAAGTGCATAAGACTGAGAATTAAAAGTATAATCCTGGCTTGATATTGACTGAAGGATAAGTCCCTATCATTGACTCCTCATATAGTTAGGATGACCCAGGCCTTATACACCTGGTTCATTCCAACCCTCTAAGAAGAGGTTGAAGTATTTATGCAAAGGACCATGTCTTCACTGACGTAGAACTCCAGGACCACCCTAAAGCTTCCTGAGTTTGCTCCTTCAAGGCTTGGGGGAAGGCAGGATCACATCAAGCAAATTAAGCATAGATATACATACAGATCTGTGTGTGTGTGTGTATGTGTGTGTGTGTGTGTGTGTATTTATATTTAAAAGCACCAAGAACAGTGCCTGGCCCATAGTAAATGTCCACAATTTACTTTATACAATATTAATCCACCTCTACAGCATAAAATTGCCAAAATTCTTGGAGGTAGAGCATTCTTTTGAGTAAGCAACATATCTCCCCTATAATTTTGAAAGCCATTTGAAGCCCAAATGAATAAAGATTTCCTATTCAAGTAGAATCATTTTTTAAGTGCTACAAAGCAAGCACAACAAAACCTGAAGTAGTGTTTTTTAAGGTTGTTTTATTTCTGGTTTGGTTTCTTGCCTTTACCCTCTAATTGCCAAGTAAAGCTAAATCAACATTAATCCTTATGCAAAGGACCACAATATAATCTTCAAGCCGATTTTAGATATGAAGACTTTGAGGAAAGAGCAGAAGAAAGCAAATTACAGTCAAGAAGGATCTGTCCCATTATGTTTTTGTTTTAGCAGCCATCGTGCCACCCAAACTCTCCCTGAAAACAACTCCAGTCTTTAATAGCCTGAGCAATTCACAAAACTTGGGGAAAAGCAATGGAAAAACAAGTCTGTGTTGCACTTAGATGTTTCCATTTGGCTTTTTTCTTTCCCTTACTTTTTGAAAACACATAAGCAAAAACTATTAGAATATCTCTAAATAAAGCCTCTGGCTGAGTAACTCCCAAGTGGATCCTCTGCATCTCAACCAAGGATGCCATCTGTCCCACTTTGCCACCTACCTCCAAGTTTCCTTCAGTCAAAGCTCTCTGTAGCATCATGATACATGTATCATTTCCCCTTTAAAAATACATTTTTCACTTTTTAAAGGGAAATGAAAAAATATGGTTGTTTAAATTTAATTTAAAACAGAATTTGAAAATCAGCTGGGAAGATGTATGTAACATGTATAAGACAGAGAAATTGCTATTTTTAATAAATATTCTAATATCCCATTTTTTAATGAGCAAAGAATATAAACTGGCCATTAAGTATATGAAAAAGAATTGGCCGGGCGCGGTGGCTCACGCCTGTAATCCCAGAACTTTGGGAGGCCAAGGAGGGCGGATCACGAGGTCAGGAAATTGAGACCATCCTGGCTAACAAGGTGAAACCATGTCTCTACTAAAATACAAAAAATTAGCTTGGCGTGGTGGTACATGCCTGTATCTCCCAGCTACTCGGGAGGCTGAGGCAGGGGAATTGCTTGAACCTGGGAGGCGGAGCTTGCAGTGAGCCGAGATTGCACCATTGCACTCAAAAAAAAAAAAAAAAAAAAAAAAAGAAAGAAAAAAAAGAAAGAAAGAAAGAAAAAGAAAGAAAGAAAAGAAAAGAAAAGAAAAGAAAAGAAAAGAAAAGAAAAGAAAAGAGTCAAACTTTGCTATTTAAAAATACAAACTAGGCCGGGCGCGGTGGCTCAAGCCTGTAATCCCAGCACTTTGGGCGGATCAGGAGGTCAGGAGATCAAGACCATCCTGGCTAATACGGTGAAACCCCGTCTCTATTAAAAAATACAAAAAACTAGCCGGGCGAGGTGGCGGGCGCCTGTAGTCCCAGCTACTCGGGGGGCTGAGGCAGGAGAATGGCGTGAACCCGGGAGGCAGAGCTTGCAGTGAGCTGAGATCCGGCCACTGCATTCCAGCCTGGGCGACAGAGCGAGACTCCGTCTCAAAAAAAAAAAAAAAAAAAAAAAAAAAATACAAACTAAAATCAGTGCTATTTCATTTACCAAACTGGCAAAGATCAACGTTAATGGTATTATTTCATATCTGCTACCACATGGGGAAATAGCAGTCTCATCATTTGCTGTGAAATTACAATTCAATACCTTTCTAAAGTACTTTAAAAAGTACAAATTTTCTCAATCCATTCATTTTACTTTCTAGTATGGGCGGTTCAGTGGTAGAATTCTCACCTGACATTCATTTTACTTCTGGAAAGTATTACATGGACGTATATAAAGACGTGTAAAGTTAGCTCTAAGGTTCATCGTAACAATATCATTTGCAATTGCAAAAATATGTTAGAAGGATCCTGTCCATCATTAGAACACTGGCTAAGTAAATGATGAGGCATCTACAGAATAAAACGTTTATCAATATTAAAGTAACATATATGAGAAGATGGATATTGCACATTCTTGAGTGAAATAAAAAGCAATTTACAAAAGAGTATGGTCCACATATATGTATAAATCTATAGAGTGTTTATAGAAATGTGTTTTGGCAAAAATGTTAATGTGATTTTTCTGCATTGTAGGATTTCACGTGTTTTTTTTTTAACTATCTTCATTATATTTTCTCCATTATTTGAATTTTAAACTTTAAATGTGTTGATTTTACAAAAACAAAAAGGCTCTTCTTTTTTAAAAAGGAGATAGTGAGTCTCCTTCGAAAAGCATCTACTCTATGCGTAGAAAGATTCAGTTTTCTTGGGAACTTTTACTACCCATTAAAAAGAACTGCACATTATTTTTACTGCTTGAAATCCTCTGAATAAATTTGTAGCAATTCCCTTCTGAGGACTCAGTCTGGAAAGATTAACCAGTGATTTTGGTTTAAGAAATGAAGTCTATTAAATGGTCTTAAAAACAAAAGTGGGCATCATTGTTCATGGAAATTATTGGTACTTTAAAAGATCCTGAGCTTCAGTGAGCAGTCTTTCTCTTCCTTTGCACGCTAGTTTAAATCACGGGAAAAGGCAATGGGGATGGAGCCCTGTAATGGAAGCATCTGCCTCTCCTACACATTTGGGATGAGGACTAACAGACCTTCTAAACTTTAGCGTCTGAGTGAGCCTTTGAAACGACAGCAGGGCTTTGATTTTGTGGTTAAAATTAAAGATCAAGGTGAGCACCCAGTGCCTGAAGACCTCCCCTGATGGAAATGAATAAACACTTGGCTCTAATACCTATATCCAGCTAGAATACAAATAGAGCATATTATCAGCCATCAGAGCATGTCGTCCCCGAGTAGCAGTGGACTGAGAAGCAGACTTTAAATCAAAGTGAAGACGAGCACCCCAGTGCCCCTCATCAACCATTCCTCAGCCGGAATCCCTATGGAGCCCAGAGAGAGGGGGAGAAGGGGGACCCCCTGCTTAGTCAGCCAGATCAGCAGAACCAACCCTGGGATTCAACAAGGCGTCAGGTGTATTCAGTGTACACAGATTCTCATTTGCCTCTTGCACTGTCTGGCAGATTGCTTCTTTACAAACCTCCAGAAGGAGGCAAATTACTGGGTAGGGTATGGGGAAAGAAGCACACTCATATACTGCTAGTGGGAGTATAAACTGGTGCATGATTTGGGGAGGGGGACAATTTGGTAGTGTCCGTCAAATTTTAAAATGTACATTCAGTGTAACGCAGCAACTTTAGTTGTAGGAGTCTAGCTTCCAAATTTTTAGCACAAGGAAGTACACTACAGTATTATTTATAATAGGAAAAGTTCCAAACAACCTAAATGTCCATCACTACAGAATGTTGTATCCATACAATGGCATAATGTGTGTACTCTAAGAACAAAATAATATGACAGTGACTTGCAAAGATAATCTCTGTTAAATGACCTTCCACCAGAAAAAAAACCAGAACCTTTATTCCATAAATGAGTATATATAAGTGTATGTATGTAAATGTCTAGTTAGCATGAAAAATAACTTGAAAGATTATATCATAAACATTATATGGATTCTGCTAAAAAAAAAAAGAGATGTGGTTGGAACTGAAATGAAAGTAGGAGAAACTGACTTCCTACCTTACAAATTTATGTATTGTTTAGATTTAAGTGTTTTCCTCATCATGTGTACTATTATTTATTAATCTAAAGGGCCAAATCTATTTCTGTACACTCAGCAGTTTGTGCCAAAGTTCTGTTCATGGAGATAGATGTGATTGTGTGTGTGTGTGTGTGTGTAAGAGAGAGAGAGAGAGAGAGAGAGAGAGAGAGGAAAGAGAGGAATGGAAGGAGGGAGGAAGGGAGGGAGGGAAGGAGAGAGGGAGGGAGGGAATAGAATAAGTGGAAGACCTGAAAGGTAAATGAGAGGGATGGCAGAGAGGACAGATAAATAATTTGAATGACCAGAAAGGACTGTCCTATAAAAGCAAGAGAAGAGAAGCCCAGAGGGAAGGAGTAAATTAGAAATCATAAGAAATCATAAATCAACATTCATAGATGAACCAGGACCTAGAAGGTTCAGGATTCCATAGAATTCCATACATGCTCTAATCTGTCCCTATATCCTTCCAGTGTGCCCTCGGGTCTGTCCTAGCACAATCACCTCTATCCTCTACTTTGAGGGACCTTCACTTTCTCTTCCTGACACTGGGCTGTTCCTCTGCAGCCCCTCAGGTGGTAGCTTCTCTCCACATCACTCAAACCACAGGGCCTGCCTTCTCTGGCACTTTCATACTTGTTTCTTCCTCTCTAAAATCTTCCAGCTTTGACTCTCATACCATCAGACTATCCCACATTGGTGGCTATCCAGCTATCCCCACACTGGTAGCTGAAGTCTACAGGCTCCCAAGTTTTTCCCACTCATTCTTCGAAGACTTTAGCTCTTGTCTCACCATCCCTCCTCCCAGCATGGCCCCTGCCTTAATTCTTCAGAATTTCAGTATCTATGATCCTTTCAGTGCTCTCGCTTTTCAATTCCTTGGCCTCCGTTGCTCCAGCTACCACCCACTCCCATGGTCTTACTCTATACTTTGACATTCATTTCACCCCTCCATCATCTCCAATTCACTCTCCAACTATCACTTACTATCTTTCCTGCTCACTCCATCACTTCAACAATTCATTGACCCACTGAAATCTAAAATCCTTTAATCCTATCACTTCTCCACTGGCCTTTATCCCCTCAGGTTTTCACTTCCTTTTCTACCCAGTTTAGATTCCAAGGAATCAACTGTTTGCACACACAAGTAACTCCCTTGCTTCTTTCTCTCCCTTCATCATACTGGCTGTCCTTGCGAAAGCCCAATCCTAACCAAATCCAACTCTCAGCCTACTCTGTACCTGAACTGACTGTGCCTAGAGAAAAATATACACCAGTGAGGTGGACTGGGCCCCCAGAGATGCCCAGAAACCTTGTACAAGTCTCCTGTTATTTCACACACCTGTTCTCTAGATGACTCCCAATTTCCCGCCTCATCTCAAACCCACAGTGTCTCTTCCTCCATCTTCTGAAATAATGACCTGACTTACAATTTTACTGAGAAAATCAGAAGAGAATAAGCACCTCCACCACATCCTGCTACACCGTATCTGAGCTGTCTACTCTGCTTTGCCCCATTATTGTGAGTGGATCATCCATGCTTCCAAGTAGACCAACACTTCCATTTGTGTACTAGGTCCTATTTCTTCTTGCCTTCTCATGGACACTGATAAGACAATTCTCCACTCCTTCCTTGCATCATTAATTTTTCCTTCGCTAGTGAATGATTTCCCAACAGAATCCAAACATGAAGATTTTTTCTCCCAACCTTTAAAAAACCTTGATCTCTATCTACTGCTCCATTTTTCTGCTTACCTCTTTGCAACAAAAATCACTGAAATAGTTATAGGTACTTGTGTTGCCTCAAATTTCTCTCCTTTCGTTATGTTTTTATTCCAATATTCTATTCCTACTAGTCACTTTCCCCAACAATCCATGACATATTGATAAATCCAACAGTCAATTCTCAGTTCTCATCCAACATGGCCTATTTACAGTATTTAACACTATAGTTGTTTAAAGGTTGATTGTGTTCTGCTTCCTCAAACACTTTCTCCAATTGGACTCTTGTGTGCCAGCCTTTCCTGGTTATCCTCCTGCCTTTCTAGGGGCTTCCCTCAATTTCTCTTCATCTTCCAGACCTCTAAACACCAACATGTCCCAAAGCTTGATCCTTAAGCGTCTTCTCTACCTATATTGACTTCTTTGTTGACTTTATTCAGTGTTTAGCTTTAAAACTTCAGACTCATATGCTCCACTCTTACATGACATTTTTACTTGGATTTCTAATAGGCATCTCACACTCAGTATATCCAACACCAAATTCTTTGCCTTTTTGCAGAAACCTCCTCCTCAGTCTTCCTCACCTCTATAATGACAAATCTGTTCTAGTTTCTCAGGGCAAAACCTGGACATCATCCTTGACTCTTCTTTGACTCACAGCCTTATCCAATCTATTAGGATATTCTTTAAAATATATCCAGAATCCAGTTATCTCTCACAACTACCACTGCTACCATCATCAGCTTTTACCTGGATTACTGTAACAGTCTCCTAACTGCGTTATGCATTGTTGTGAATGCTGCTGGTTGTTTCACCACATGTGGGTCAATACAGGTTGACCAATTGACCAATTCTACTTACAGTTTGCTGTGGACATGTGACTAAGTTCTGAACAAAGGAATGTGACCAGAAGGAATGTGTGCCAGTTTCAAGATAGACCATGAACCTAAAAACTATAGACACACCTCCTGCACTCTCTCCACTTATGAACCAGAACCTGGAGGAACCTGTGGTTCATGTAGATAAAGGCAATGGCCTAACGGATAGAGAATCCTAGATGTCTGGAAAACTACATAAAGCAAGCTCCCTGCTACCCTGAAACACACACCTCAGACTGTTAGATAAAAGAAGAATGAACTCTTATTCTCTTTAATCCACTGAATTGTTTCTGGGGCTAATTTTTACAGAAATTTAGCCTTACCCTAACTAAAACAAGCACCTCAAGTATAGAACCTAAAACCTACAAGCTCCTCAAAAGCTTGAAAAGATATTTGAATTCTTGCCCTCATCTCCAAAATTAGTAGCTCCGAAATATGGAGAAAAAAAAAAAAAAAAAGGAAGCAACTGTAAAGTCAGCATTGGTCAGGTGCTGTGTTCACTCTTGTAATCCCAGCACTTTAGGAGGCCAAGGTGGACAGATCGCTTAAGCCCACAAAATTCAAGATCAGCCTGGGCAATATGGCAAAACCCTATCTCTACAAAAAAAAATTTTTTAATTAGCCGGGTGTAGTGGTGCATGCCTGTAGTCCTAGCCATTCAGGAGGCCGAGGTAGGAGGGTCACTTAAAGTGGAGGTTGCAGTGAGCCAAAATTACAGCCATTGCACTACAGCCTGGGCGACACAGTAAGACCCTGTCTCTCTCTCTCTCTCTCTCTCTCTCTCTCTCTCTCTCTCTCTCTCTCTCACACACACACACACATAGTCAGCATTGATAAATGTTTACATGACTAAAAATGTTGACATCATGTCAACACACCAGCTGCAACTCAACTTATATGTCATGTATAAATGTAGTAAAGTTTAATCATAAAAATGAAATGAATAATTCATTCCTAATGAAATTCAAATTGATCAAAATTATTTTAAAACAGTTTATAGCAAATAATTATGTTGAAGTATGGGTCATGTTATCATTTGATATGATGTGGGGTAAGGCTCAAAGTAAAAGCACTTAGGTCCTAGCATGGTCTTAAATGATGCTACCTGACCCTGCTATTTACTAGCTGAGTTACCTCGGTCACTCGGAAGTTGTTCAAACTTCTGAGACTTTTTCAGAAGTTTCCATTTTCTGAAAAATGGGAAGAGGGCAGAAAATAATACCTGTTTTATAGGCTTGCAAAAAGAACAAAAATATATACTAGTTTTGAAAATACTTTACACACATTGTAGGAACATATGGGATGAGTAATATTACATTATATATTTCCATAAAATCTCAGTGTTTGAAAGAAGTCTAAAAATCACTTAAGTGCCCACATATCAAATAACTTATCTGGAAAGAATTTTTTAAACACTGATAGCAAATCCTCTGTCTCCAAAGAGTCTCATTAAGTAGGCCTTGGGATTCCATATTTTTAAAGCTCCCCTATGCATAAGATACTGATAGTGTTGGTTGCTTTCAGTAGGTAAGAAGGGGGTGGCTGTATGACTGGATAGGAAGAATTTTCACAAAATATTTTCTGAACTATAGAATTTTGAACCACATGAATGTATTTTCATTTTGACAAGTAATCATATTTAAATTATTTAATAAATTAACCAATAGATAAAATAAGTATTTCTGGAATGATTCTGACCCTGATACAGTTTGGGAAGTAGGTTAATTTCCCTAACCACTCCTTCATGCAGGTTGAGTCTTCCCCACACCCCAGATTCCACATGAACATTCCCAATGTCTTCACTCCCCTTACCTTACAAAGCAGCCCAGGCAGTTGTTAGCATATTGTTCTGTGTATGTCTGTGTCAAAGTGAGGGATGCTATAGACATCATCACTTAGGTGGGAGCCATAGCATAATCTCTGACCCACAGCATAACTGAATTCATCAATGACAGTGAGGAATTTGATAACAGGATTTACTGGATATAATTCTGGTGGGTCGCTGTCTGTCACCAAGACAGAAAACTGACATTGATTTTATCTTCAGATTTTTGCTTGACCTACCAATGTGATTGTGGCTCTGGTTATCAGGGAGCTCTCAAAATGGGATAAGAGCCCTTGTTTAATCAGCATTGTGTCTGCCTTGTCCCTGATTCTTATTATTTAATGCAAATGGGCTTCCTTATTACCTAACATAGTAGGTTCAAGCTGGGAGAGCCAAACAAACTGAAGCTACAAAATGCAAGCAACTGAGCACTCTTTCGTCCTAGGGACAAAGTAAATAAATGTGTCAATTCCCCAACCCAAACGCACTACAATAACCAAAGAGAAGAAATCACTTCTAAAGACTTGAATGGAAAGTGTTTAATTTTGTACTTGGTTCCACGATTTTGGAATGGAAACCAGTCCTTTCAACTCAGAAGACTATACCAATTGCCCCTATTTTCCCCACCTCCACTACCAAATTCCTATTATTTGTTCTCATTTGAATGGTCTGAAACTGTCAAGTAACAGAAAGGTTGTTATCAATACTGCATCTGCCCCAGATGGATTAGAGGGAGAATGATGTTTGTGGCTCCCTGTAATCCCTCCATGGACTCCAGGACTTTGAGTTTCTCCAGGGAATGTGGCAAAGCCACAGGAAATCCCCAAAAGCAAAATGTTGCAGGCTGCTCTCTGGTTTAGCCACCAAACACAGAAAAAGTAATGCAGGCAAAAAAAATTAGAGAAAACTCTTCCTTGTCTGCAAATCAGAGGCGGTTGAACGCATGAGTTGTTTTATTCCTCGTGAGGTCCACTGTTGCCTGTCAGTCTCTAAGGAACACATACCCTTATGCATGTCTTCTGTTTCCAGAGTGAACCCCAAAGCCACCTGCTTCAAGTAACCTCATATGGAGTCGGAGATGTATACTGATGTTGCCTCCAGTCTCATTCTGTTTCCAAGCCCACAAATAGATTCGAGGGAGGCTTTGAACATCTTTATATTCTCTGTGCTTGAGTTCCTCTAAATCGAATGGCATTTGCCATTCACTTTCATCATGGAATTGAGGGGAAGTAGCTACAATGGGATTTGTAAAAAAGATTTTTGAGCAGATTGTAAGGAGAGAACAATGAGTCATAAAGTAGCCATTCTTTACTCTTTCAAGCAGTAATTCATATTTATTGAAATTCATAGTGCTCACATAAGCTATGGGAAGACAGCAAGGGAAGCAGAGCATAGGTGAGTGTTCTAACAGAAACATAGAGTAAGAAAACAGAATAATATTAGCTGAAAAATTCAAGTTCCTTACATCAAAAAATTTAGGATCACAAGCAATATTATAAGCAATTCTGAAAATATTTTCTTTTTTCTACTCTGATGAATTTTGTTGGCATTTGTTGTATTAAAATCTCAGCATATGCTTTATTTATTAAAATGAATTTGGTATAAACAAAACAAAATTTTTCAGCCTATTTGTCACAATTGTAGAGTGTTGAATTTTTAACAAAGGACTTAAGGATGCCCAAAATATTTTATTTAAAAATGCTCCTTACACTATAGGTGAATTGGGCAGAGAAATAAACACATTATAGGTGGTCTTCCTAGAGCATCCAGGCCTTAAAATAACCTCAATTGACATTAACAGGTAGGTATTTTTAAATCAAGTATAATTTACTGTCATTTTAACAACAGCAAAGACAGAGTTGAAACTAATGTTTTTATGCCATATTTGTGCCTAAAAATATTTTCAGACTGTAAAACCATGGGTACATCAATATTTGGGGAATATTTGTTTACTTAAAAAAACGCATATTCAGAGATGCATTTTGCCTCCTAGCAATTTTTGCTTCTTTTTGGATGAAAAGATGCTATACTATTTGTACTACATATAGAAATTGAGGAAACCTTGATGCTATTTGCCTCCTAATTTTAGCTTCTTTGAAGTCTGCTTTCTGTTCCAACATATCAGCCTTGTATTAAACACCAAAACAGGGAAAGAAAGAAACCCCTATATCAAATACACAGAAGAGATAAACAAGGTGTTAATTTTTTCAAATATTATTTCTAGAGTTTTGCATACTACCTGCATACGACCCACAGCAGGGAGGGGCCTAAGAAGAGGTAAGCCTGGAGCACAGTGAAATGTGATCTTGCCGAAACCCCATCAAAGATCTGTTTGATTGATTTTTCTTCGCTGCAAACGATCGGAAAGTAGCAGTGACAGAAAAAGTCCTTAAAATTCGACAATCACTAGGGCATACTTCATTCCATCACACAAATAGGGAGTTGAAAGTTCGCCACTAGTTCTATGGGTTTCTTCTTGCAAGACAGACTCTTTAACACCCAAGTTTTGAAACTATGAACTACAGTATTCCACAGATGATTGTGCCTGGTGTTTAAAAGGCCCCTGCAGAGGTCTAGTCAAAATATTTACATTCCTCTCTGAAACTGTAATGCAAAGGAAAAGGGAAAAATCGTGAGAGGACAAATCAAAAGAAAAACTTTCCTTCCCCGGCAGCAAGAAAAGATGTTAGGTCGCTGGGTTTTCTGCAGACAGCCCTGTTCTCTTCGTTTAGATCAGGTGCCCATCACACACCTTTCCAACGGACGTACATCTATAGCAAGGTGCATTAACTGCATTCTGTGTCAAAATTAGGGCTGTATCCATTTCTGAACACATGTGGTTAACAGAAAGCCTCATCATCCCGCCGTAAGTGGGTGTGTTTAATTGTCCATGCGTGTTCCCCGAGGCGCTGCATGGGCGCTGTAAATAGATGGGTGAGTGATGGGCACGTATATTTTCTCCATAAAGTGCAGCCACTAGCTCAAAGTGAGCCAGACTCTGGCAAGGAAAACTGTTCGAGGCTGGGTGGCGGCGAGGATGGGATGGGGGTGGGGAGGAGGAGCAGGAGGGGGCGATGATAATAGCGAAGGAAATGACCCAACTCCCTCCCTTCTGTTTTCACAATCTGCGTCACGCTCCTGTACGCTCCCGGCCCGCGGCGGACGAGCGGGCGGCCGCGCACGCCGGGTCAGGCCGGGCACCAGCCTGGCGGTCGCCTCCCAAGCTCCGGGTCCGCCAGCCGCTCGGCTGCCCGCTGTAGGCCCCCTAAAGAAGCCGAGGTGGGCACTCGGCCTGGCGCCTGGGGGCTGAGCCCAGGACCAACAGAACTTCTCCCAACCCAGCGCCCCTAGACGTGGGACCGGCTGGCCTCACTGGGCGCGGGGCTCGGGTCTGCAAGGAGGCGCCGGGAGCGCGGAGGGGAGACTCCTTAGTCTCCCGGGCTGTGGCGGTGCAACTCCCGCCGCCTGCGTTCTAGACAGAAAAGCCCCTTCTGACCATGCATTAGTAGTACTACTCCATTATTCCTGTTAAAACAAGTTAAAAGTAAGGGTTGAGCCCGAAGGCCCCGGGAGGGGGGTCATGTGCGCCCCTGTCACTCTGGCTCCCCTCGCTTCTCCGGTTCGAGTTATGCCATCAAGCTAATATATTGTGACTGCTCTTCTCTCCTGTGACAAAGGCTTGCAGCTGCCTCCAAATCAATAGATGTCAAAGAAATATGAAAACAATCATGACACAAAACTTAAATCCTGGCTGGAGCCTACATAATCAGAACTGTGCTGCTGTTCTTCAAGCCACCGATTAATTTATCCCAAACTTTAGTCAAATTTTTATTCCGGTACCTTTTTCCCAGCAAATCCTGCTACATCTGTCGGGTTTGTAATGTAATTTGTAATTACTGCCCTTCATGTGGTCCGGTGCCTTGAACCATCTTTAATTAAAAGCATAATTAAGGGAAGATCTAAAGAAAGACAATTACCAGATGGTCTTTTTTTAGAGGCGGTAGTTGCGCAGAGAGGGGCTCGGGTCTGTCCCCGGGACCCCGTGCCTTGGGAGGGGGCGGCGGGCCCAAACAGCGCCTGCGCACTGCGGAGGCCTTGGCCTGGCTCATACCCCGGGTCCCTCCCCCACCCCACCGGGCCACACCCCTCCACACCCCGCCCTGGCCCTGAGGCTCCACCGAGGCCGCGCCCAGAGGTGAGCGCCAGGGTCCCCGCGGTGCAAAGAGACTCTGGTTTTCTTCGCTTTTCCCCGGGGGTCGCGGGATGTGGGGGTGATTCCCCAGCAGAGAGGCTGGGACAAGATCAAGGCCTAGGCAACTTTCAAATCTGCGAAGGGGCCCCTGGAGCCGGGCCCATCCCGCCCTGCACGCGAGCCTGAGAGCTCTGAAGCAGAAAGAAGGAAAGGACGCGAAGGCTGGAAGGGAGGGGAAAGAATGAGAGAAGAGTGTTTGCCCCGCCAGGTGACAACCTTGCGAACAGGCCCTGGCCTAGGTCCTACCTGACTGGGTCTGATTAGGGTGGGAGCTGGGGGATCTTAGCCCTGCGGGCCTGGGAATCCCTGGGACAACAAGACAGACGGGGAGCGCCGTCGCCCACAGCCCCGTCGGGCAAAGTGGCCCCTTGACAGCGATTCTCTCGGCTTTCGGCTCCTGGGTGTCCATTGGTCCCCAGGATTTTCAAAACAAGTTCCGGGGGAGAGGAACAAACCCACTCTCCACTCCTATCCCATCCCCACGTCCCTGAAATGAATAATGCAGGCAGGAGTCAAGATTTCTGCATTAGCACCGCGTTGTCCCGGCGGCTGGCGCTAGGATCCCGAAGTCGAATAATGGAAATTAAACTGTTGTTGTGTGGCGGGGATGTCATTATGTGACTGTTCATATTCAAAGTCAGGCAGCAATGAATTGTAATCATTTCAATTATCTTCAATACACTTTGTTTAGGACACAAGTTGTCAAAGATTAAAAAAAAAAAAAAGTACATTCTTGAGGCTCCGTGGGTCCATTTTCCAGATGGTTTGTTGCTCTTGCTGCCTGATTTAGTTTCCGCTTTTATTCCCCAGCCTCAGATTCTCTTGCAGAGACTCCGCCGAAGTGAGCGAGCCCCGGCAGCCCTCGCGGCTTCTCTGGCACTGCGGGCCGGCTACACTGGTCAAGAATCGGCCTCCTTGGGCCTGGCGCGCGCATTTTGGTTGCTTTCAGATTTAATTAACTTTAAACAACAAATATGCCTGGAGCTCTGGATCTGGTGTCGCCTTGGGGAAGGGGGACGTCGTATTATATTCTGCGTTCTTCCCAGCCTGGGGCGGGGTGGGGGCTGGCGGCAGCAGCCTGCACCCACCTCCCCAGGCCGGCGCTGCGCGTCAGAAAAGCACGTGCTGACTGCACCCACGGCTCCGACAGAGCCCGGACTGTCTCCTTCCAACCCAGAGAAAGCAGGGAAAAGCCAGGATCCCCGGAGCCTGCCGTCCTTTGTTGAAACTACCCTCTGCCCAGTGGTCACTCCCTCCTGTGCCTGAACGTGGGGGTGCGACAAGTTGGATGTGGTGTCCTTTCTGAAGTATCCCTTCGAGCGCCCTCCGCTCCCAGACTGGGCAAAAAGAGTAGGGGTCGCCTTTGAAGCCCAAGTTCGCGGCTCCTGTTTGGACTAATCCCGATCTTTACACTAATATCGCCTCTCGGGTTTTCATTATACTCATTTGGGAGGAAATGAGCTCTTGCCGGGCAAATAGCGCCCTGCACCCCACTTCTCATAGCTGTGCAGGCCCGGGGCCTGAACAACCCCGCAGGCAATCCGGGAGCTGCCGATATTATATTTGTGAAATGTCCTTTTGTTGAGGCTTTTAACACCTTCTTATAACGAATCATTTGTTCTTTTCTCTTTAATTTTGATAGACAATTAGCCATCAGAGATACACCAGTTGACTGTAACCGAGCATTAAACTCGCCTTTATGTAACGCTAATTTAGCATAGCTGCTTTGTTTAACTTTGCTGTATAAGAACCAGGTTTTGTAGCAAAAAAAAAAAAAAAAAAAAAAAAAAAAGGTGTAATTTTATGTGGGGCTTCATTTCTTTTGGCCCTGTACACAGTTAGCCCTCTCCTCTTTGTGAAGCGTTCTGCTGGGGCCTGACGCCATTTCCCGTGCCTAGCACCTGCAGGCTGGGGGGAGAGAGGGAATTAGCATTGATATAGATTTAGTTGAAATGTAATCTCTTAAATCTGTCCAAGATTCGGGGAGATAATTACACTTTCACTGAATTGCCAGGGGTCAGCGTCTCTGAGGACCTGAGGAGTTGATTTACTAACAATAGTGTTACATAAAAAATGGCGTTTGAGATTATAATGTTAATGGCTGTGGTCGCTGGGGAATGCGCCCGCTTCCAACTAATTCCATGTAACTTGTTTTTTTGCCTCCCTTTTCCTCCCTCCCTTTCTTCCAGGCTCCGTCTTTGCAGGGATTCAAAGCCTTCGCGGTGTTTAATTTGGCGGCAGGCTCCAGTAGGCTAAGACCAGAAGCTCTGGAGCTTGGGGTTGACGCTCTTGTTCTGGGAGTGTTTGTGGTGACAGGTTGGGGCCTCGACAGCAAGGTTGGCCTCTATCCCATGAGGACGAGGAGTAGGATACGGGGTCCGAACACCAGGCAGCCAGGCTGAGGAGCGGAGGGAGACGGCTGCACCCAGAAGAAGCCCTCCCTGGCCTGCAGAAGACGGGACCTCTCCGGCCGGCGGCGGCCTCGCGCCTTCGGCCGCGTCCGGAGGCTGCCCCGCCTGCCCGGAACGGGCCCTCCCAGCTTCCTGCGGCCTCGAACTTCCCGGCCCCGAAAGGACCAGGCCCTGTTTTGCGCCCTACTCGCCCTTCTAGGCCATGCTTCCCACCCAGCAGCCTCAGACACGGGGACGCTCACTTCCCGCCCAAACTTTCCTTTCCAGCTGGATTTCCGGGGGAGGACGAGACCTGAGTTCAGACAGCCAAAGCAAGTCCAGATTCTGCTTTGGCATGGGGGTTAACTTTAAAACCAAAAAACCAGCCTCCTTTGGGGTGAAGACGGTTGCAGAGTTTACAGTCCCTGCACACTCTTTAAACCTCACCCACAGCAGTCCCCAGTCACAGTCACAACACCTAGACTCCCCCAGAAATCTCATGGCCTCCCCTAACTTGTAGCCCCAAAGGGTGACTCCAGCCCTTTGCTCCTCTGAAAGTCTCACTTGCTCTAGGTAAATGGCCTCAGATTATCAGGGACCCACTGGCAAACTCGTTCTTACCCATGGGTCAAGGAAGAGCCATGGGAACTGTACCAGAATCAAAGTCTGAAGAGGGAAAAGCAGCTCTTCCTAGGTAGGACACAGGATCGGTTCCCCGGCGTCATTGGGCGCGTGAGTCAGAGAAGGAGTTGAGCGCTCAGGAGCAGCCTCAGGCCACAGCAGGTTTCAGTGGCCTAGACCTGCCCACAGGATGTGACCATTGTTGAGATCTTGTGTCCAGGAGCTCAGAGTTTCCTATGAGGGCAAGACTTTGGAGAGCGAAAGGGGGTGCCTCTGCCCTCTACCTCTTACTCCTTACATTGGACTCCAGGAGAGAGAGAGAGCAGGACTTGTCCTGTCAGATCTGGGCACAGGCCTCACCCAGGGTCTCCCTTGATCTGGGAGCTTTGCTTCCGTGAAAAAAGGGTGCTGGACCTGTGAACTGGGGGTCCCAGCAAAAGAAGCAGCTGCACTTAGACTATCACACTCTCACCCACCTTATGGAGCCCCAGGCCTACAGCCTGGCCATGCAAACCCGAGTGCCCTCCGACTTGCCAGAATGCGAGAACACAGCCGGAGAGACCCTGATGCCCAAGCCCAGATGCCCAAACCCTTGGCGCTGGGGGGGTCGCTGCACCCCACACATGTTTACATCGGTGCCCCCTTATCTTATATGTAACAGCAATATATATGTTAATTGAAAACTTCTGAATTTAAAAAGGTTGTGACAAGTTATAATTTGTCCTGTCAATGCCTGGAATCCTTATTTATCTCTTTAGCTTGCCTCTCGCTCACGCCTGTCAGCTAACAGCTTGCCTAACTCGTTGACTTCCTCACTCATGGCACGGAAATGACAAATGTGCTGTTTTATCCGTACAATTTATTTCATTATTGTTGCCAGCACGAAGCATCACAATCAATCATAAGGAAGTCCAGTTGGCAGGTGTCAATCTTGGTGTATTTTTGTACTCTCAGTCTATATTTAATCCAATTATAAGGGTCACGGAGTAAGTGCCAATCCTCTTGTTACAACTCACATCTTATTTAAGATTTAAAGTAAAAAAGTCAACTCGATCACATGGACCTTTTGGGGGAAGGGAGGGGACTCAGTTGAAACCCCCTCATCTCCCTCTCTCAGCCTTCCCCTGGCCTCCAATTTAAATTATGCGGCAATCCTTTTTTATTAAAGGGTTGCAGGGAATCCGAGTTTTATGAGTATTTGTGTGCAAATGAAGGCTCTCCTTATTTTGCTAAAGTAGAAGCAAGCTTAATGATGAGAGATCTTTCCGCTCATTGCCCATTCAAATACAATTGTAGATCGAAGCCGGCCTTGTCACGTTGAGAAAAAGTGAATTTCTAACATCCAGGACGTGCCTGTCTACTTTCAGTGAATTGCATCCAATCACCCCCAGGGAATTCAGCTAATGTCTCCATCTCTACCCTGACAAGGGAGAGAAAGAAATCAAACATGGTGCCACAAAGTGACTTAATATGAAAATGTTTAAAAGGAAAGGAAAAGCAGAGTTTTCTCAAATTGATTGTTGTGGAGTTTTTTGCTTTTGTTTTTGTTTTTGTGACAAAGCAAACTGGAAGGATTGGAGATTTTTCACAGAGGTCCAGAAAAACTTTTTATAGTGTGGCAAAATAGTCAGAAGAGAGAAAAAAGTAAAGTAGTTCTTTAAATGAGAGCAGGAAAATAGTTTAATAGCAGAAAAACCACAGAATTGCACATAGTCATGCCATTATGCAATCCTTGAGACCGGGGCGAAGAGATGGCAAATATTATCTTTGCTAAATAGTCCCCTTTTTGACGCTAGAATTCACAAAACCTTCCTTCAGTTTTGATTTAAAATAAAAATCTTGTTAAAACAAGTTTTCTGTTTAAAAGGGAGGAAGTGGAGAGGGAAGGAAGAGAAAGAGCCACATGTACTAGCCAGTAAATTAGATTCCTTAGATGATATATTGATTACCGGCTTGTACAGCTATTTGAAATGACACTCAAATATACACAGTATTTTAAATCAATTATTTAGGGGCTTTTTCCTCTCCTATTAATTTGTATATGGAAAAACTTTATTAAACCACTTTATAAGTTAGCAGTCACCCTGGAATCCTTTATTAAAAATATTGTAGAAGTTAACAGGATGCATTATCTTCTAGATTAAGTAAAATTAAATTTTAAGAGGAAAATTCATTTTTATTTTATAATTGATGGGAGACTCAGTGCCCATTCTCAATAAGAAGACAAATACTAAATCATTTCCCACCCACCTGGTAGCACAGATCCAGCGGGAGGGGCTCCTCCAATCTGGAAGGGGAGAGGAAAAAAGACACACGCCGGGAGGGGCAAAACATACCTTCGACAAGAACAGATCTCAGCTACAGTTTAAGCCAAGAGCCCATTTCTCTGCCTTCCTCTCCCTCCACTACTTCCCCTACCTCAAGGCCTCTCACCCCCATCCAGGCTCTCCACCCAGTCTCTGCTGGCTGATGGTGAAGTTCTGGGCTTCCCGGCAGTAGAGGGCCGGGGCTGACCTGGGAGCCTCCGCAGACTGGGCGGCTGCCGAGCTCGCTCACTGTGCGTTGGAGAATCAGAGCCTGAAGCTGCCCTAGGTGTCGGAAAATTTCAGTGCTACCCCCGGCTGAGGGGAGGTCTGAAAAAGAGGTTTCTTTCCCGTTTCCGGTCCTTTGCACCCCACCTACGGCCTGCCTCAGGTAGCACTCGGCATTTGGGGCTCTATGAGTCGTCGATGATGCCCTTGGGCCGCCCTTGGTGCCCTTCTGCCCGCAATGCAAGCCATTGTGGCCTATAGAGGATGCCTCTGCCCGGGCGAGGCGAGGCGGGACCTCGTAGGCTGGGCACCACGCGGGGCCCTGCCCGGCCTCCCCCAAGGCTGGTGGCAGGCGCTGAGAGGAGCCCCCAGCACTGGTCTGCAAAGTGCTCCGAGATCCAGAGCTCCTCCGAGAATCCAGCTGAGGCAGCGGCTAAACGTGTACCTTCTCCCGCGGCGACCCCAGCGCCGGCACCCTCCCTCCCAGCCTCAGTGCCCGGGGCAAATGGAGAGCGGCTCGTGCGTTGGCCGGGAGCTCGGAAGGGCCTAGTTCGGGCCTCGCCTGCACCACCGGCGCTCCCGTGCAGCCCGAACGCGCCCTTTATTGACAGGCAGATAAGCAGGCGGGGGCCGTGGCGTTTCCAGAGTCGCTCTCGAGCACCCTGCTGGGTTGCAGGGATCTGCGCACACTTAATGGCCTGGACTCCAAACAAGCCCCGAGCAGCACTCTCGGCGGCCTCGGGTTGGAACAGTGTGGGGAGCGAGCTCCGGACAGAAACTGGCCAGCTAGGAAGGCCTACCCAGGTCCGAGGCCCATCCGAAGCCCACACGCCAAGGCGGACGGCAGAGTCTGGGAGACCTCAGGACATCTGAGGCTGGAAGCTGGGCCAGGTCCTGGAGGGGAGCAAGGGGCTTACCAAGAAACTAGGTCACTGGAGATGGCCGACGGCAACAGGGAAACCAGAACAAATGCCTCTCTTAGCGTCCCTTCCCAGCCGAGCAGGGCAACAGGACCATGGTAAGGTCTAGGCCCAGACTAGAGTGGCCAGTGGGAGGTGGGCGCTCATAGGCCTTAAGACAGCATGCCCAGGGCGTTAGGATGAAGAAATAAAGTTTGGAGAATGTAAATAAGTGAGAACATGCTGGGGAGACTTCTCAGCCAAAGCCTCCATTCTCCTCCCCACCTTCACCGCCACCCCCACCTCTACCCCTACCCTAACTCCCACCCCTACTCTGCCCTCCAGTCCTCGACGGGCTGAGCCAGACAAAAAATCAAGTCCGGCTAGGAGCTATCCGGGCTAAGAGGAGTAGGCAGACGGTCTTCCTGGAGCTGCCTCCTGGCCGGTTGCGAGGCCCCGCACCTGTCCAGGTGTGCCAGGGGCGGGAGCGGGAATCGCTAGACCTACGCCTAGGCGCCATCTGTGCTCGGCTCTCCCTCAGCCGCAGCCCGGAGCAAGACGCGCAGGGACTGGTCCTAGAACCCTCCTCTGGCCCAGGCATCCCCCTCCCTACTTCTACACACACACTCCTGTGTCCCCCCGGGCTGGGTCTCCCACAAGCTGCCTAAAGGTAATTCCACTCCCCGCTCCTTCTCCTCCCGCAAACTCCTCAAGAGACCCCTGCCCCTCTGGGCCCGACCTCTGTCGCTTTCAAATTGGAGAGCCGGATGGAAGCACAGTGGAAGGAGTTGAGAAGCCTCCTGTTTTGAGGGATGGGGGACGGGAATGGCAACGTGGGCCTAAATCTCCATTCCAAGATAACCAGGCCTAGCTCCGCTAAGCCATCTCGCAGTCCACAGAAGGTGTGAGGGAAAAACAGGCACAGACCAACAAGTCAGTGTCCTGCAGACCCCGCCCCAATTTCTGTGAGTCTTATCTTCAGAATCTGGGATTTTCCTATTTTCCTCCTCTAAGTCACAAAGTCAACAGTTAATTCAAAGTCAAAGATAAATACAATCTCCTACATTTTCTATGTGGTTGGAGCCTTTCAGCCAGGGGGCGAGGGAAGCCCGGGCAGGCCTCCTTTAGGGCTTCCCTCTCTTGAGAACCCAGCAGGCCTGGAGAGACCTTTGGCCTAGCCCTGAAAGAGGGGTCGCTGGTCGTCTTCCCGGAGCCCCCGTCTGTGCCCAGCTAGTGACTTGCGGGCTCGAGGGCCAGGTTGGGGGTACTCATCGAGCCTCGAACTCCTCCTAAAAATGATTCCTGCCAAAAGTGCCTCTCAATCCCGGTGCGGCCTTCAGGTCTCTCCGAGGAAGTGATTCCCTTGGGATCGGAGAGGGGGACAGGTTGGTTACCCAGAGAAGTAGCTGGCCAGCCTAGGGGCACAGATCTTGGGGCCCTCGTGCCCGACGGTGCCGAGGAGCGCACTCGGCAAGACTGGTTTCCTGGGGATCAACTCTACGCCCTACAGGAGGGCAGGCCAGGCCGGGCCGGGCCGGGCTAGGGCAGTCACAGGCCGGGCCAAGGAAGGCCAGAGCAGGGGTTGGAGCCGGCCGGACCCTGGGTGGGGAGGAGTAGGCTCCCGCCCGGCAGGAAAGCCAGTCTGCGCAGAGCTGTGCCCAACTCTAGCTGCCATGACGTCACGCGGACCGGGCAGCCAATGAGGACGGCGGTGGCGTGGATATTAAGGAAAGTTAGCGCCTGCCTGAGCACCCTCTTTTCTTATCATTGACATTTAAACTCTGGGGCAGGTCCTCGCGTAGAACGCGGCTGTCAGATCTGCCACTTCCCCTGCCGAGCGGCGGTGAGAAGTGTGGGAACCGGCGCTGCCAGGCTCACCTGCCTCCCCGCCCTCCGCTCCCAGGTAACCGCCCGGGCTCCGGCCCCGGCCCGGCTCGGGGCCCGCGGCGCCTCTCCGCTGCCCGCGACTGGTGTCCCCAAATCAAAGCCCGCCCCAAGTGGCCCCGGGGCTTGATTTTTGCTTTTAAAAGGAGGCATACAAAGATGGAAGGGAGTTACTGAGGGAGGGATAGGAAGCGGGGTGGAGGAGGGACTTGTCTTTGCGGAGTGTGCTCTTCTGCAAAAGTAGCAAAATGTTCCACTCCCAAGAATGGACTTCCAGTCCGGCCCTGAGCTGGGAGTAGGGGGCGGGAGTCTGCCGCTGCTGTCTGCTAAAGCCACTCGCGACCGCGAAAAATGCAGGAGGTGGGGACGCACTTTGCATCCAGATCTCCTCTGCGTCGCAGTTCACGACATTCACGCTTGGGAAAGTCGGTGCCCGCGCCTGGAGCGCTTAGAGACACTCCGTCGCGGGTCGGGCGAGGTACAGCAGAAGTTTCCCGCGGTTGCAAAGTGTAGATGGCTGGACCGCAACAAAGTCTAGAGATGAGATTCTTTTCTCAGAAAGACGCGGAGTACGAAAGAATGCGGCCCACAGAGCTGAGCAGCGCGTAAAGCCCCAGCGTGTGATTTGAGCTTCACTTCGGAAGACCTAATAATTAGCGATTCTCACTGAGCTAGAACGCGAGCTCGGGTTACTGTGGGCGCTGCGCTGGCTGCCTAGGCGGGAAGCGCGCGGGCGCCATGGGAGCCGGGCCGCCAAACCCGGGAAAGAGCAGCGCCCACCACCCTGCGGCCCCTGGAGGGCCGGAGCCGGGGGCCGGAAGTGTCCCCGAAGTAGGTCAGGGCAGGGACGACACAAACTTAGACTAACTCGTGGTTCAGCCGGGCGAAAAGTCCTGGGAGCCCAGCCCTAAAAGCGGCTGGAGACGCCCAGGCCGGCTTAGGCGGGGCACAGGAGAACCCCGCCTGGGAGTTTGGGGCGGCCTCTGGGCCAGGCCCCGGCTAGCCCCCAACCCCCCACCCCCACTCGCGCTGCTGCGCCCTCTTTCTAGGTCTTCTGGTAGCACCTTCGGAGCTCAGTCACCTGTGACAGGTGTTTGGGACCGCCGCCCGACTCCAAGCGGTGGCCGCCCCCTGCTCACCTCACCTGGAAACGGGGGACGAGCGCAGTGGCCGTCCGGCCCCGCGCCTTACCTGGCCGGGATCCTCTCTTCCGCGGGTTCCTCTCCCTGAAGCTGGGCGGCGAGCAGGTTGCCCGCTTCGCAGTGGGAAGTGGACCTTCTCCTCCAGTCATAAATCAAACCCAGCCATCCTCGGGCCTCCTCCCTCATTAGAGATGTTTATTGGAGATTGTGTTTATTCGGCTGTCACGGCGAGAAGACGCGGTGACATAATTACCTCTGACCAGAGTCCTCGCCCCGCGCCCAGGGCGAGCCGAAGACCTCTGTCGCTTTCTCATGCCCGTGCCCTTCGTGATCGGAGGGCGCCCGTGATAGGCTTGTCTTTTTTTCCTCAGACCCTCTCACAGAATTTGGTTGATTGGAATTACTATTCAGATTTCCCCAGGGCCAGGAGTTTATTTTAGAACTGGAAAGGAAAACCGAAGGCAACCCAACGCCCCTCCGGGGCAGAAGGGGGCAGCGCGCGAGAGGCGGAAGGAGAGTCACTCTCGCTGCACAAACTTTCCCGCGGGTCGCGCCGCGCGTGCAGGGGCTGGACACCACTCGGCGCCAGAGCCGGGCCTGAGGAGCGGGGTCTGGCGGGGAAGGAGGGCTGCCAGCCTCGGTAGTGTCATTTGTTGCTTCATTTTTCATTCCCTTTCCTCTCGTGAGGAATCAGAGGCATCCGGGCCGCGGGCTGAGGATTCTTAAATTCTCCCCTGTCGCACTCGGCCGAGCCAACCCGCAGTTCCTGTCCGCCCCTCTGTCCCCTGGCAGCGGTTTTCCCCGTTAGCCAGGTTTGGAAGTCACCCTCTGTGAGACTGGGCTAGGGTTGGGAAGTGATGAAAAGCGCCGAATTGTTTTCTAATTGAAAATACTTTTTTCTTTTTGGAGATAGCGTTGACAAATATATGGGATCCCGGCTTTTGATCCCTGGCTGCGGCCTCTGTTCTCCTGTCGCTAATAAAACTCGCATTGAGCCCCTTAGTGCCTTGATTAACAGGCAGATTAACTCTTACTGGGGTTGGGAACAGCTTGTCCTAATCAATGTCATTTTAAAAGCCCGTCAGGATGCGCTTAGCTCCGGTTCCCTGGCTGCTCCAGCGAGCCAGCCATGACATTTGCTCCCTCCTCCTCCCCAGCCTCAAATCCCCCAGTAAAGCTCCCAGTTCCCGCCTGCCTGTTCGCAGGTCCACAACGGGACAAATCGCAGGACCGGGTAGTTGGCCTTTAGAACGGGCAGCGGTTTAGAGAGGGGATATCCAAGGAGAAGGGACTGAGGTGGCCTTGGCTTGCTTGCTTTTCCTTTGAAGCTGAACTCTTGCTTCTTGGGGGCAGAGGTCATAGGGAAAAGAGAGATGAGGGGGATCGTCTCAGGGTGATGAAATGGAAAGCAAACTTTCCTAGGAACCCTATTTGCAAAAATCGGAGAGTGCCGCTGATTCCAATTGTTCTACAGGTCAGGAGTTTTAAACCTACCTCCTATCTGGACAACAACATGAAGGGACTGGGAGGCAAAGCCTTGGGAGTCTGACCCGCTGGGCTGCTAGGAATCCCTTTGCTGGGAGACTCCACTGGACAGTGTTATTTTAAAGGTATTTCGGGGGTGGGCAGGGAGAAGACAGAGAGAGAGACAGTGAGAGAGAGAGAGAGAGAGCAAGGAGAGAGAGAGAGAGAGACTGGCCTCCCAGAGTGAATGGAAGAGGACTGAGGACTGAACCCAGGGAGCCCCTAGCACTGGCCATTTGGCAGGAGGCAAGGAAGGGCGAGGGCACAGCGGCTTCTCCCGCAGCTGAGCAGTGGCCACAGCCTGGAGGCGCCACGGGGCGGCTCTGGGATCTTCTTGGATTTTCTAGGCTCTGGGATCAGTGAGGCTGCCGGGTTAGCGGGAACCGGCAGGTTGCTGGAGAAAGGAGAGGGACAAAGGCCTGGAAGCGGGGGAGGCACCTGGGACTTGGCGGCCAGTGTGGGAGCCTTTGCTTTTAGTGCTCACTGGACCCGTTTGCCAGCTCCGCGGACCAGGGATCCCACCTTCCCAGGGTCTGCAAAGAGAGAGACGTTTGGGGCACTACAAAGTAACGCAGGTGTCTGCCAAGACTTTCCTCCTCCAAAGAAATTCCAGTCTTCACCCTTTCCAGCGCGCCGGCGCTGCGCCTCTGCTTGGCCGGGGAAAGAGAGAGTTCGGAGGTGTCAGAACTCCAGATGGGAGGCTCTTGGTTCTGAAGCTGGGAGCTGAAGGCACATCCCCCCAGAAGTGGGCACTTCTTTGCCTCCCCGAAGGTCTGATGGGGTGGGCACAGGGGAATGCCAGAGACCAGTGCGGGTGAGATGCTTGCCTGACCTTATGTTGACGCATCAATACTGGCTAGATGCTCTGGGCAGGCTCTCGCGAGCCACGGTCCCCCAGCGGGACTCCCTCCACGCAGACAGCCCCTCTACCGGGTGGGAAGACCCCGGTGGCCCCCGCAGGAACGCACCCTTCGGCCTGAGAGGTCCTCCCTCTGGCCATAGGGGGCGGAGGGTGGGGTGGGGGTTACAGGAGCATGTGGAGAGGCAGGGAAAGGCGAGACAGTACCTAAAGCGCAATCCCCTCCGCCCCCCGCGCCTTGGAGGACAGCAAGTGGGCCTCGGGCGAGTTGGTAGCCGCAATTAAAATGGCGACCTGCGAGTTGTCTTGGTTTTGTACACACCTCTGGTGACCGCGTCCGCACCTCAGTCTCGACCCCCACACCCCCAGACCGCGTCACCCCCGGAGCGGGTACTTGGCAGAGGGAGTGAGGCTACCCACGAGGCAGAACAGCACCCCCACCCTCCTTGAGACCAGTCCAGAGAGAACCAGGAAATCTCACTCTCAACCCTCTCTCCTTAAACTTTGAAAACTCGGCCTCATTCTGGGGTTGAGCTCCCCTCCCCAAATATTGACACATGGGAAGCAGCCAAGTCCTTTTTGTTTTTTGTTTGTGCGGAGGAGTTTCCAGGAGTCTTTCCCCGAGCCCCCTTCCCCACCCAATGACGTCAGTGGCATTCACTCCTCGCTCCTTGCCTTTTCTGATTTTTTGTTAAAACTTTTCTCCGCAGAGAGATGGGGGTTGGAGGGGTGGGAGAAGGAGCTGATTCAAAGAGCCAGTGCCCTGGGGGGAAATAGCAACAAGATTACGGCTGCTTCTTTCCGAGGCAAAGCTTAAGAAGGTGCTAATCCACTCGGTCGCTAATTGAGAGGTTGTAAAAATGATACTCGCCTCCAGTTCGGACAGAATCACTGCCCCCACCCCTCCCCCCAAGTCCCTCGCTCATGCACAGCGGACTTGAGTCTTGAGTCCAAGCTTCTTTAATGCTGGCTTGAAACGTAAAAGGAGAGAGAAAGAGAAGACCGACTTTTGCTGGTCTGGGACTCAGGGCCGCGGCCCCACTTCCCGGCATCCTCCGAAAGTCGCGCTTCTGCGAAATGAAACCTAGTACAGGAGGCCGCGGACCCGTACACCCGGCGCCACCTCTTTCGCCTCTGACCCGGGTTTCCTCCCCGCGTTGCGAGCTTCTGGGCCGCGGGAAGGGTTAGAGCCGGCATCCCTCCCCGATCTGGGGAGGGGAGAGGGTTGTGCGACCCTAACTCTGACTAGGGCCTGGGAGGCCTCTGCTTCCTGCCCTACCCGGGCTCCTTGGTCGCGGCGCTGCTGGGTCCAGGGCAGGAACGAGAGGGTGAGGCCCACACGTGGCCCGGCGGCCCAGAGCGGCTTGCAGCGTCCTCACTGTCCCGGCTCCCAGGTGCTGCGGCGACGCGGCCTGTCAGCAGCGAGTTCAGGATGCGCAGATTTTATTGATGAGCTCTGATTTTCAGCACTTTCCCTAAGTCAAGAAGAGTCTAGCGTACCCTGCGGCGGCTTCATTTCAGCCTCCCTGCCTCAGCTCTCCAGCCCCATTCCTCCTTGCCCGGTCCTGGAGTGTGTCCTGCAGCCGGCTCCATGGGCCGAAGCCGCCGAGAGAGCTCCGGACAGTGCAGGACCAGGCATTCGCTCGCTCTCCTGTCACCTTAACTGCAGGCTCCGAGGGGCGCCTTTGGAGTGTACTGAGGTGTGTCCTAATCGTGCGGCATTCAACAAATGGACTTCTGGTGTGTGGTCAGAAGAGAAAAGCCATTTACTTACTTTCCTCCCTGGTTTTCTGGCAACAGCTGAAGGGGAGTTGCCTCTGTGGACTGCGCAGACCCAGGAGAGGGAGTCGTGGTGCGGAGACACACGCACCACACACAGATGACCGGTGGCACACACGCTGACATACCGACATCGCTGGTGGGACACACACACACAAACACACAAACACACACACACACACACACAGAGAGAGAGAGAGAGAGAGAGAGAGAATCTCTCCCAGCACTGGTCATCCGCCCCTCCACCCAGGCTTCCACTCCCCCTCCCCTCTCATCTCCCCTGGCTTCCCCTCCTCTCGGGCGCCGCGAAAAGCAGCCGCACTTAGTCAACAAATGGCACGTGGGAGAAGTTGGTGAGTGTTTGGTGAGGACTCTTCAGGGCTTTTCACAAGAACCCTCTGTACACAAAGTAAGTGGCGTGTTTACTTGGGCCTCTCCAGCCGGAGCTGTGCCTCCGCTCCGCTGCGCACGGCGGCTTCCGAAAGGAGAAAGGAGAGAAGAAAGGGCCGGGGAAACGGGGTGGAGGATTGGACAGGCCCTGGAGGCTTGGACTGGGGAGGCCGCTGGCCTTGTTTAGTTCTCGGCCAGGCAACCTCCTCTCGGCCTAGGCTTCACCGCGGCCTCCGCAGCTGGAATGGAGCTGCCAGGACCCAGTGACGCTCCCGCCTCTTTCTTCTTCTTCCAAGGGGCCAGGTGGGCTGGGGTGCAGCCGCCGCTGTGCTCTGCGTCTTGGGGCCCAGGTCGGGATGGGGTGGGGGCGGGTGGGGTCGGGGCGGCAGGCCACTCTGTCCTGGAGTTGGCAAGAAAGGACAGCGCAGAAACTTGCGCCCTCCGTGGGCTGGGAGTCTCGCGCCCAGCTTAGGGGGAGTGGGGGCGCGACCCCCAACCCAGAAGTCTTCACTTCACCGCTCAAGTTCGCGGCAGCAGGGCGGGCTGCGCCGACTCTCAGGGTGCGCGGAGCGGGCAAATGCGGGCGAGCGCCAGAGCCCGGGCTCGGGGGCCCTGCGCCGGGGAGAGGAGCCGGGACCCACCGGCGGAGCCGAAAACAAGTGTATTCATATTCAAACAAACGGACCAATTGCACCAGGCGGGGAGAGAGAACATCCAATCGGCTGGCGCGAGGCCCCGGCGCTGCTTTGCATAAAGCAATATTTTGTGTGAGAGCGAGCGGTGCATTTGCATGTTGCGGAGTGATTAGTGGGTTTGAAAAGCGAACCGTGGCTCGGCCTCATTTCCCGCTCTGGTTCAGGCTCAGGAGGAAGTGTTTTGCTGGAGGATGATGACAGAGGTCAGGCTTCGCTAATGGGCCAGTGAGGAGCGGTGGAGGCGAGGCCGGGCGCCGGCACACACACATTAACACACTTGAGCCATCACCAATCAGCATAGGTGTGCTGGCTGCAGCCACTTCCCTCACCCACACTCTTTATCTCTCACTCTCCAGCCGCTGACAACCCATTTTATTGTCAATCTCTGTCTCCTTCCCAGGAATCTGAGAATTGCTCTCATACACCAACCCAGCAACATCCGTGGAGAAAACTCTCACCAGCAACTCCTTTAAAACACCGTCATTTCAAACCATTGTGGTCTTTAAGCAACAACAGCAGCACAAAAAACCCCAACCAAACAGAACTCTTGACAGGAGCTGTGACAACCAGAGAGGATGCCTCATAAAGGTGAGTCCGCTTCTTTCTTCTCGCTTTATTTTTATTGCAATATTCAGACAGGTCTCCCCCTTCCTCCCCCCTTCCTTCCTCCCCTCTCGCCAGTCCCCTCCCCCACTGCTACGCCGGGAGAGTTGGGCCGGAGAAGTTTCCACGCAGGAGCCCAAACTTTCTACTTCCAGCGAAAGCCCGCGTCGGAGGGCGACTGCCGGCGAGCGGGAGCAGCGCAGGGCTCGGGGCGGGCGGCCAGCTCTGCCCCAGCGCCAGCGCCAACGCGGGCTGAGCTCGCGGGAAGAAGGGAGACTCCAGGCGCGGCAGCAGCCGCGGCTCCCGGCCCCATCGTCGCCCAATGCTCCCGACCCGCGGGAAAAGACGAAGAGGCTCTGTGGTGTCCAAGGCCCTGGAACGGCCTCAGAGAGCAACCGCTGCCGGCTGCTTTGTCCAGCCCGAGGCCCAGCGAGCGCGCAGAGAGCAGGCGCTCCGAGGAATCGCCGAGGGAACCGGCTTGCCGCGTCTCCGCCCGCCCGCCGACCCTCGGGCTTTGTGCCGCACTGGGCTCGGGCGCAGAAGGGTCAGCCTGCACTCCAGCGCCGAGGGGGCACCGCGCCCGCCACCAGCCGGAGCGGAGTCAGTCGGCAAGACAGCCGCACGCTGGAGGCAGAAGGAAGAGCGAGCTAGCGCGAGCCGGGAAGGAAGCCACCAGGCCAAGGCGGTGGGACGCGCGCTCCGAGGGAGCTCAGAGCCGAGCGGGAGGACTGTCAGCTTCCATCCAGCCCCCGGGCTCTTGCCCCCAACTCCACTGGAGCGCGGAGCTCGGAACTTGAAAACTCTCTGCTCCCCAGGCTTTCCCAGACTCTCATCTCCCTCGCCCTGCGGAGGCTGGGGCTCTTCCCTGTCCTCTGGCCCCCTGCGCTTGGTGGGTATTTTTCCTTGTTTTCCTCTGATCCAGTCGCACCAGGTGTTGGGATTTCAGCAGGTTTTGAGGTGCAGAGGTGGTTTGCTTTTTTGTTTGTTTTACTCTGAGTCCCCTTATGTTTTTCTAGGTAAGGCCTTGAAAATAAATCTATATGAAAGCATTGGCTTTCCCCCTCGTCTGATCACTTCCTCTCCCAGCTAATTAGTCGGAGTAATTTGAGAGCTTTCGATTCTAAGATCCCAGGAGGAAAAGTGTCTTTTCAAAGTTCATAAAGTTGTTGCCTCTTTCCTTGTGCAGATTTTCTCAGTCTCCCTGCGCCATAATAGCCCCGAATTTTAGCAAGTGTAATTGGGGGAAATGGAGTTGAATTTCAAGGGGAAATGCTTTCTTTTTCGAGTGCTAAAACCCGGCTCTTCATTCATGAGCGATTTCTAGAAAGTTTAAAAACAAAGTGAACGTGGTTTGTTTCTTCCTTCCTTTTTATTTTCCTTATACTCTCCGAAGCTCCTTAAGCCATTCTGGATATTTAACTCGAACTTGGGAAGGGTTTGGTAGGGGCTGGGAGCAGAAAATGAAATGAAAGGCAAAGAGCTTGAAAGCCTGACGAGTTTACCGAAGAGAAATAATAGTTGTTGCCGTTGACATTACATTTTTTATAGCCAGTGACCTTTGCAAACGTCTGAAGGCAGTTTGATTAGTTGTTATCTTATTTGGCCCTAGAGAGTAAAACTTTGTCATCTTAATTGCTAATTCCTGTTTTGGCTGGGGGCGGGAAGACCAAGAATGAGCTCTCCCCTTTACCCCAGTTAAAGAGTTTGGGGATGGAATTTGAGAATTAAGTAATTAAAATAACAACAGCATTTGAAAACTGAGGCTTGTGTTGGGGACAGAGAGGTGGGGGCAGTGGTCCAGCGGTCTCGTGGTCCAAGGCCGGGACGACTCCAAAATGTCTGGAGATGCCTTCGTTCAGGATGTGGGTCTACGGCCCCAGCGAGGCCGTACAGAGCCTCAGGCTGAGCTGGGGGGCTCAGGCTGCAGTTGGGGGTCTGCCCTCTCCGGTGCACAGGACTGCTTCCGGGTGTCGATGTGCCCCACTTCCCGGGTTGCCTCTGCACTTAGTGTTCACGTTAACTTAAGTAATTAGATAGCTTCTTAGCCAGAGGGAAGTGGGAATGGAGCAGAACTGGAATTTGAAATACTACCACCTTCCCAGCTGCTTCGAAAACTAATCAACAAGGCCTCTCTGGGCTCAGCTACTGAATTTTTTAAAATGGTATCAAGAAGTTACCAGCCAGGATGGGGGCATTCTGTTGTGACTGTGTACAGCATGGGTTACAAAGTGGAGTTCAGGAAGTTTTACCCCTTCTAGGGGAATTCCATTCCTCATCTCCCTACCTGCTACTCCTTTGCAGCTTCAGGGTCCTGCATTTGGTGGGGTGGGGTATTCTGCATTGGAGTTGGAGATTTTGCCTGTCCAGGGCATGGCTATGGGTGCGGGGACTGAAAGACAGGAAGGAAGCATTGGGGAACCAACCTAGATAAGGGTAACTAGTAGCCGTCTGCTGTGCTCAGTATTTACCCAATGCTGAGAAAAAGTCCTCATTTTCGGTTTATTTTTATGGATTTAAGCTATCTACCAAGTGGTTAAAAAGTAGACCAGGAATGGCCTTGTAGAGTAAAACGTGCTTCTTGAAATTCTTTGCTTGCAGGGAGGCAGATCAATAATCACCATAGGTAAAACAGAAAAAATAATGCATTTTTTAAAAAACGGAGAAATGATGCTGTGACTATTTTGTTATTTTACCCCTTTTTGGGGGGCAGACCTCTTGAATGGGCTTTTTATTGTAACTCTGTCTTCCCAATTGAGCTCCCCACGGTGCCGTTGTATCTTTTTACAGCCCCTAACAACTCACACCAGTAACACAATTACCTCCAGATATTTATAACGAGAAATTACTTTTCTGTTTTCTCCACTCACCCAAAAGCCTTTTTTTTTTTTTTTTTTTTTTTTTTTTTTTTTTTTTGGGAAAGGCGGGGAGGGGTTGGTACAGGACCAGCCTCCGGGAACCCTGCACTGGTCAGGGTTTATGAAGCTAGGAGTGTCCCTCAGTTCCCTTTGTGAGTTGGTGGGTTGTTAGTACGTTGGTTGGAAGCTGTGTTGCTAGTTAGGGAGACTCGGTTTTGCTCCTTGGGTTCGAGGAAAGCTGGAGAATAGAAGCCATTGTTTGCCATCTGTAGGCTTTGTCGACCATGCTCACCCCCTCCTGTTCGTACTTTTTAAAGCAGTGAGGCGAGGTAGGCAGGGTGTGTCACAGTACAGTAAAAGGGGTGAAGATCTAAACGTCAAAAAAGAAGTTAATCACAGTAAGTGAGGTTTGGGATAAAAAGTTAGGCTTGCCCCTTTCAAAGTCCCAGAAAGCTGGGAGGTAGATGGAGAGGGGGCCATTGGGAAGATTTTTTTGGTGTAGGGAGAGGAGTGGAAGATAAAGGGGTAAGCAGAGTGCTGGGTTCTGGGGGTCTTGTAAAATTCCTTAAGGAAGGAGGGAGTATGGCCCTGCAGCCCTCCCAAACTGCTTCAGCCTATACTCTCTGGCACCAGGAAGTTCCAAGGTTCCCTTCCCCTGCTTTCCAAACTTCAGGTATTCCTCTCCCCTCACACCCCCTCAACCTCAACTCTTGGCCTCTACTCCCTTTTCCTGGTTCTTAATATTTTTGCAAAGTGGGACCCCAACTTGTCAGATTTGACAATTCTCCCAAGCCAGACCAGAGCAGCCTCTTTTAAAGGATGGAGACTTCTGTGGGAGATGCCGCTGAGAATGTGGGTGTAATGCTAGGACTTAGAGTTTGATGGCACTTTGACTGAGCCCTAGATGCATGTGTTTTTCCTGAGAGTGGGGCTCAGAGAACCCATGGACCTATGCTGTCGAACCACAGCTTGATATACCTTTCTCTCCTTCTGTTTTGTCTTAGGGGGAAGACTTTAACTAGGGGTGCGCAGATGTGTGAGGCCTTTTATTGTGAGAGTGGACAGACATCCGAGATTTCAGGCAAGTTCTGTGGTGGCTGCTTTGGGCTCAAAACCCACAAACAGTCAAAACAAACTGTTTCAGTATGCTTCTTCACTATAGTTCACATAGAAGAAAAAATTCAAAATTGGGGCATCGGTTCTACTGATTAAAGGGTTAACTGCTAAAGAATGTAGGGGAAACAGATTGGGGATATTCGAGTATTTTAAGTCCCAAAGGGTAGCTTTTGCATGCACTGCAAGGCAGAGCTGGGTGACCCTCAGATCGCCCCAAGCGGTTGAGTGGATCAATTCCTAAGGAACGGAGATTCTCCTATCCTAGCCCCAGGTCCACCTCGGTTGGGAGTTCAGGCCTACCTGATGCAGCTGCCCAGGGATTAACTCCTATTTTCTAACAGAGCCCCGTATTCGAGCCCCGTGGAATCCCGCGGTCCCCAGCCAGAGCCAGCATGCAGAACAGTAAGTGCCTCTGATCTTTCTGGGACTTTGGGCTCGGGGTGCGCGGACTGGAGGGTCAGGGGAGGACACAGCCTCGCGACGCCCGCGCTGGCCCTGCAGCCGACCCACTGAGGCCCAGGGCCTGCGGCGGCTGCTCCCCCCTCCGCGCCCGACAGCCCGGGAGGGGAGGGCGTTTGCTTTGCTCTTCTCGATAGCCGAGAAGCAGGGACTGGGCCCTTAAGAACAGCCCGCCAGAGTTTTCCAAGCTGCGGTAGAGAAACCCCATCCCCCGCAAATCCTGTAACTCACACCCCCTCCCCGCCCCTGCCCGGGCTCTGACCCCGGAGAGAGGGGCTGGGCTGAGCAGGGCGGGGCGAAGGCTTCTCCTAGTTGCGCGAGAAGGAGGCCCCTTTGGGCTTAGCCAAGACTGAAAGTCTCCACCAACCCGGCGGGGTGGGGGGCTTCTCTCCCCAAGTCATTCTCAGGGCAGCTCCTCCCCTCCTTACCCTACCTATGGGCCTAGAAGGGATGGGAAAAGGAGCCCCTAGGCCTGCAGCAGGGTAGGGGTGGTAAACTCGCTGTTACAGGGCGCGGGAGAGAGCGCGGTTTACTGGGTCTGGGAAGGAGGTGCCCAGGAATTGGAAAAGCCCTGCCCTGGCAACTGCAATTGCTTGGGTCCTGATAGTCCCAGGCCCAGAGCGCCTTTGATACTTATGGCTCTTCTACCTCCCTGCTTTCCTCTGCCCAGATCCCCTGGGCCCCCACCCACCTTCCTGTTTAGTCGGTGGGTGCTGGTTCGTGGCAGGGCTAGTCTAGAGCTCCGACCCGGGAGCCTGGAGGCCCAGCGAAACCAGGCCGGGTTTGAGGTTACGGTTGAGGCGTCAGGGCTCAACTGAACTTGGAGTGTGGAAAGGCCCAGGTCTTCTAGCAGCCTGCCCTGGCCGAACCACAAAGGCTTAAGAGGGTCCCCAGCACCTTATCCATCTGTTCTGGAAACGCCGGTCGCCCCCTGGTGCTTCCCGGGCTGGTAAGCGCGTAGCTGATGAAGGGGCACAAAGGTGGCGAGCTTTGCGGGGGTAGTTGTGCAGAACCTGCCGGACCCCAGGGCTTGGCCGGTAGGCTCCCTTTCGGCGGCTGGGCTCTCCCCTTGGAGCTCAGACTTCCTAACAGCAGGCTCTCTCTCGGGCGGCCCCCAGCCAGGGCTTGCAGCCCTGAGCGTTTGCCGCTGCGACCCGGCTGGCAGGCCCCGAGGGGCGCGGGGTCGCAGGCTGGCCCGCAGGGCTTGTGCCGCTCGTTCCTGGGTGTGCGCGAGGCGCGGAGCGTCCAAATTGACACCATATGTTTTCCTATTAGTTGCTTCGCGGTCGAGTTCTAGGCGCATAATCATCGCCAGTGGGCGAGAGCGCCAGCCGTCCCTAGGGAAGGGACACAATGATTGAGGCTTAACCTCTGAAGGGGAATTTGGAGCTGCGCTTCCTCGCTGCCATTTCGATGCTGGGAGTGGCGCTCTGGCCCTGGCGTCTCCTGGGCGAGCACCCAGCGGCGGTAGCTGCGGAGGTGGTGGGCACGTTGTTATTTTTTGAAATGGGTGAGGAGGAAGGTCTAGATGTAGGCAGCCTCACGCGCCCGCCTTGGCATTCGCAGACTGGGAATTGCCGTGGCTATGCGTGAAGTTTGAAAAGTCTCTCTGGGTCTCTTTCTGGGACAGCCTTTCTTTTTCCGGGAAGCTCCCTGTGCCTAGAGGTGGGGCACCGTAGCTGGAGCGGTGGATGGAACTTCCGAGGCAAAGGCAGGCAATAAAAGGAAGTTAGGATAAACCGGAAACGTGGGCCAGGCCTTGCTCTGTTGGAGAAGCGGTGTCCCCGCAATGTCCCTGCTTGCGCTGGGCCCGGCCGGAGCCCAGATCCCCCAAACGCCTGTCACTTCTCATCGAGTTGAGGCTCCGACCCCCCCCCCCAGACCCCGCCACGGTGAGGGCCCCCCCCTCAGCCCCAAGCCTTCGGCTACCCTGAAAACGCGGCTCCCCTCGAAGGGGAAACGAGTGCAGTTCAATCTCGTCTGAGTGATCTACAAATAGGGACGGAAAGGGTCGTTTTATCACGGTCCCGTTTGTCGTGACGATGCAATTTCCCGGAGCGGAGCACTGTCACAAAGTGACAAGGCTGCCACAAGCGCCCCGACTGATCTTTTCAATTAGCCTTCCATGCATGATCCGGAGCGACTTCCGCCTATTTCCAGAAATTAAGCTCAAACTTGACGTGCAGCTAGTTTTATTTTAAAGACAAATGTCAGAGAGGCTCATCATATTTTCCCCCCTCTTCTATATTTGGAGCTTATTTATTGCTAAGAAGCTCAGGCTCCTGGAGTCAATTTATCAGTAGGCTCCAAGGAGAAGAGAGGAGAGGAGAGGAGAGCTGAAAAGGGAGCCACGTCTTTTCTTAGGAGGGCTGCTTTCTAGAGTCGGGGCTGCAGGTTGGAGATTTTTAAGGAAGTGGAAATTGGCAATTGGCTTTATTTGTGTGTCTGTGGTTTTGGGGGAGGGGGGCTACAAAGAGGGGCTAACTCCCTCTCCCTGTTCTCCAAGGTTGGACCACAGGGATGAGGTTGTGAGATACAAAGATAAAGGAGGGATGGGGAACACTATGACGTGGTCTTTTCTTTTTCGTTTCTGTTTTTGATTTTTGTTAATATCTATCCTTGGCTGAGGGGAGGGCGGAGTTCAGCGGCGGAAATAAAGCGAGCAGTGGCCGGTGCGAAACGACTCCCGGCTCTAAGCCTTACTTGCGGTGGCCGGACTTGTCTGTGGCTGAAGCAGAGCCGGGGCTCTGACTCTCACGTCTACACTGGAGGTGCGGAAACCTGGACTGGGGTTCACCAGCCACAGACTGGCTACTCTGGTTCTTTTCTCCTCTTCCTTCTTCTGTTCTAACCAAACAAAACCAAACTCGGTGCTTGTGCCAGGCCTTGGCCAGTTTGGACTGTAATGCAAACATTTCTGGATTTTATCTTCCAAGGGAGGACTCAAGGGCTGTAAGGTTTGCTATCACTGTTCCAACACTGCAGAGACCTTGAAGGTTCAGTGTGGGATCTGTAGAACCTATGGTTTGCGGTGACAGTCAGAGGGGATCTTCGGGAGATTTGTAGAGCCGGTTCTTAGCGCTTTGTGGGTTCAGAGGCTGGCTACAGTGTTTATGAAGAGGGACAGTGGGCTGGGGACACTGCTGGGGTTATGGCGGTAGTGAGGTCCATGTGTTCTTGTTCCTTGGCATGTGTCTGACTCTGTTGCTGCTGCAGTCCAGTGGGCAAGGGCACGGCTGTTTGGGGTTGGGCTGCCCAATGTCTTGCATGGTTGGTTGTCCTGTTGTCCTTTTTTTGATCGATAGCAGGAACCTGATCGCTGAGGTTGGCACAGGTTGGCAGGGGGATGAGGATGCATTGTGGTTGTCTCCTCCTCCTCCTCCTCCTCTCCTTCTTCCTCTACCCCTTCTTTTTCTCTTTACTCTTCTCCTTCCTGTTCTTGTTCTTCCTCATCTTCCTCTTCCTTCTTCTCCCTCTTCTTCCTCTTCATTCTGCTCTCCTCTCTTCTTTTCCCCTTTCCTCTCCTCTCCCTTTCTTCAGGTCACAGCGGAGTGAATCAGCTTGGTGGTGTTTTTGTCAACGGGCGGCCACTGCCGGACTCCACCCGGCAGAAGATTGTAGAGCTAGCTCACAGCGGGGCACGGCCGTGCGACATTTCCCGAATTCTGCAGGTGATCCTCCCGGCGCCGCCCCACTCGCCGCCCCCGCGGCCCTCCACTCTCAACGCCCTCTCTTCATTTCTTACTGTAAACGATGCTAATTATGGACCCCCCACCCTTACCCACCCCAGTCCCCAGTCCCCCACCCACTCCCCTGCCTTCCCACTTTTCCCTCTCCTTCCACCATCCTTCCCTATCTCTTTCAACCTGGGTTGAAACAGATAACTCATCTGCTTCAGAAAAATACAGTGTGTGGATTTTTTTAAAAAAAATCTTTCTCTTTTTCTTTGGTAAAGACATTCATTGTGGGAACAGTTTATGAACTGTAATAAACTGAGTTATATAAATCGGCATAATTTCATTCTGCTCTCCCCAGCCCATGCTTACCTCAGATTGTGAGGTATTTGTTTATTCTTCATGTTTATGAAGAATACATGTTGATTTTAAAAGGCAAGTGCTATTTACTCCTCCCTAACTCATATTTACTCAATTGGGCATTTTTTAAAGAAGAAGAAGTAAAAAATCAGGGTTTTTTTTTTTTTTTGCCTTTGCTCTTTAAAACCTGGCACCACTTTAAGCAAGGTCAGCACAAAAATAAATTAATCTGACTTCGTTTTGATGCATCTTCAGGCAGTGTTTAAGAAGACAGTTTTTTAAAAAAACAACTTTGAAATTCTTTTTTTAGTTCAAACTGTTTGAAAATATCATCATATTTGTAGTTTTTAGGGCTACAAATGTAATTTTAAGAAAAAAGCTCTCTACAGTAAGTTCTCGTACCATTGAAGGTATATTTTTGTGTTATAGACCCATGCAGATGCAAAAGTCCAAGTGCTGGACAATCAAAACGTAAGCTTGTCATTGTTTAATGCATACTTAAACAATTTTATTTTTGTCTTGAAATTATTAATAATGTGGTTTTCTGTCCACTTCCCCTATGCAGGTGTCCAACGGATGTGTGAGTAAAATTCTGGGCAGGTATTACGAGACTGGCTCCATCAGACCCAGGGCAATCGGTGGTAGTAAACCGAGAGTAGCGACTCCAGAAGTTGTAAGCAAAATAGCCCAGTATAAGCGGGAGTGCCCGTCCATCTTTGCTTGGGAAATCCGAGACAGATTACTGTCCGAGGGGGTCTGTACCAACGATAATATACCAAGTGTAAGTTCACTGAGAACATCTGCCCTCCCTGTCCTAAGCCCAAGGCTCTCTCCTCTTTACCTCTTCCCACCCTCTCTCTCCACTGTCTCTTAGTTTGTGTCCTCTCCCTGCTCCACATTTGTCTCCTTTGTACCTGGGGGAACAGAGAGGAATGCCCTGACCTTTCTTTGACTGTCTGGAAAATGGGAGTCAAGTGTGGGCAGTCGTTCACTTCATTTGCATGCTGCAAATCGGAGGGCGGAGGCACCAGGGAAAGGCACTTGAATCAAGAAGGAAAATGAGAACCAGATTGTAACTTCGGCCCAATCCACCTGCCAGAACTTTCCTTCAGGTGTCACACATCCATTTCCATCCTAATATTAAACAATATAATGAAAAAAAAGCTTTACACCAAGTCTAAATATATTTTATTTTCGGGCAGTCTTTTAACAAAGCAATGCGACCGTGTGAGTTAGGTCACCAGAGACACCAACCAATGGTGGAGGACCTCCTCCCCTCAATTCTCTATTCAACTCAATTTCCATGCCCAAAATGATAGCTATCATTTTTTCCACGATGTATCTGCAAATCCACTGTCCCGGGGTGGCTGAAAGCTTTTTAATGGGTTGAGAGTTGCTTTTTAAAGTGGTGGGTGAGCTGAGATGGGTGACTGTGTCTTCAGGAGACACTACCATTTGGTTTGATTTTGGTTTGATTTGCAGGTGTCATCAATAAACAGAGTTCTTCGCAACCTGGCTAGCGAAAAGCAACAGATGGGCGCAGACGGCATGTATGATAAACTAAGGATGTTGAACGGGCAGACCGGAAGCTGGGGCACCCGCCCTGGTTGGTATCCGGGGACTTCGGTGCCAGGGCAACCTACACAAGGTAAAACTCAAGCAGCCATCCACGCAGCTCTCCATATGTGCAGCCCGTTGCCTGTCCCCTCCTCTCCCAACCTTTTCCTCCCGGGGCTTCCATGCTTGGGGAATGTCATGGGTGAGACTGCATTTGAAGGTCTGGGACACATTGAGCACATTGTATGTAGGTGGTGTTCGTTGAACCAACTTGTTGGCCTGGGAATGTGAGGGTTGTGTATGTCAGGAGTGGTATGAAGGTGGCTGGTGTGTGTGTGTGTTTGTCGGCAGCACTGTGCATAAGAGTGAGCTGCGTGGTGCACTATTAAAATCTGACATTAGAATGCAGAGAGAGCCCCCTTGTAGAAGTGTGACAAGTTAACACACTGACAGACTGCCAGGTAAACATAATTGTATCGTGTTGCTTTTTGCTGTAATTGACAAATTATGTGAGTATGAGTAGGGTGCACATGAAAGGGTGAGCAGGGAGATGCAGGGCCGAATAGGGGTAGGAGCGTTAGAAGTGGTGGTCTCCCAACTAAAACCACCCCACTATCCTTGCCCCTCTGGGCCCCACTTTCTCACTCTCTGTGGGTGGCGACTATGTGGAAGTGGTGAGGTGAAGATACTGTGAGCAGGACGGCGGGGTGCCGGGAGCTGCTCCGGTCTGGGAGGAGAGATGGGACCTGGAACACCCTAGGTTCTGTGAGAAGGGCTAGAGGAAGAGGAGCGGATGGGGGAGGAGGGTCAGCTGGCTTCCCCTCTGCCCGCCTCCACACCCTGAGGTAGTTTGGTCAAGAATAGGAAACAGTTTACTCCTAAGATTAATCGGTATTTGTTGTCCTCGTGACAAGGAGATAATATGCGGGATAATGGGACGTGGCGTCTCACTCCTGGGAGCACAACGGAGCCTGGGGGCTCGGGGCCGGGGGTGGCGCGCGGGACTGCGAGGAGGCTGCCGGCGCGTCCGTGCGCTCTCGAACCGGCTCCGGATGCCCGGCGCCTCCATGGAGTCGGGCGAGGGAAGGGAAAATCGGTAACAGTATGCGAAATATCTGGTACAAAGGATGCTTCTGTCACTCGCAAGAATTTGTTATGGGAACAATCCTGTCGCTCTGTAATTGCTCATTAGAGAACGTTTTGTTTCTCATTAAGGCGACATGAATAAGCGTCTAGTTGAAGGAGACAGCTGTAGAAATGTTCCACAAGAGACCTCTGGACACGATTCGGCACCAATTGCCAATTAGACATGTCAGTTTTAAGAGCAGAAAACAATATAGGACGGACACTGGGAAGATAGGGAGCAAAGCGCTCGCTTCTTGTTTCCCAGCGCGGCCGCTCGGCCGGCGGAGGCCTCCTGACGCGCGGGGCCCGGGCTCCCCTGGGCGACCCCGCCCGCGCGGGCCCCAAACCTGTCGCCTCCGCGAGCGCAGAGGGCCCCCAGGCCCGCTCCCGCCTCTGGTGAGACTAGCGATTGACCCCACCGAGTGTAGGCAACCCCACCCCTGCCTGACCTTTGAAACCGTAGGATTCCCACGTGTAGACACTGGACACACCCAAGTGACACCCGAACTTCGCACTCACGAGCATCCACCCCTCCGCCCCCAGCAATCTGAGATCCTGGTGATCCCTTGCCTGCCAAGAGTCTGGCCCACTTAGTCCCAGAAATCTTGGGGAGGGACGCAGGGCACGGTGGCCTAGGCCTGGGAGGGCTGAGCCCAGAGCCTCCACTCCCGGCTCTCCTCGGCGCGTGGGCTCCCATGAGCTTGGGGCGCGGGAGACACCCGCCTCCCGCTTCTTGGAGTTGGGACAGAAGCTGAGGACAGCAGCTTCCACCAGAGGGGGCGCCCAATTCGGGCGGATTTTCGTCCCCGGCAACCTGAGGGCGGGAAGTGAGTCTAACCGGCTGGGGTCCGCGGGTGATGGTTGGGGCCAGAGGTGGCGCTAGTCCAGGGGCTTTTCACTTGCTAGACAATTCTGGGTCAACTGACAATCACCACCCCCTCACCCTCAAGTGAGGTTTTTGGGGGGTGATTGTCACCTCAGGCACAGGATCGTCACCCCTACTTGCGTGGGGAGGACACGTGGGCCAAACGAAGCACAGAGTTGCCGGTGTGGGGGTAGCGGGCCCTGGTGGCGAGCCTCGCTTCACGTTCCTGGGGAATCTTCAGGCTTTTTGGCGCTAAGAGGATCGCCCTCCCTCCCTAGCCCCCTTTCCCAGCCCAGGAAGAGTTTCTTGGGTTTTAGAGTCCATTACTCCAAAAGCATAAGGCGGAGGTTAGGTCTCAGAGGGAGACAAATATGGTTTCCATCTGATCAACGCCATGCGGCAGTGAATAAAATCGCGACGACGTAGCCTGACAACAACAAGAGACAACTCTATCCAGCCCCAATTCTCCAGCGATTTGGTGGTTTTAGGGATCACGGAGACACTTTTTCTTATCTCCTCCCCTCACCCCACCCCCAACCCCCATAATACCCAGGCCCTCTGTAGGATTTAGTCAGCCTCTCTTTCAACAGATGCTACAATGTTTTGATCCGCGCTCCAGAGCTGAAAAGGTGCCGCAACCGGGTTGCTATCTTTTCTTGCTTGTTTTCCGCCTCACTGATTAAGACACTAAGAAACTAAGGAATGATTTTATTTCCCAGCGTGGCTCTCTCGCTCTCTCTCTCTCTCTCTCTCTCTCTCTCTCTCTCTCTCTCTCTCTCTCTCCCCCCACCCCCTTTTTCTCTCTCTCTCTCTCTTTCTCTCCTCCTTCCAGGAAACAAATCCTATCCCCATCGTCAGATGGTCCTGGGGCTGGGATAATGGGAGGCGCTTTCACTCGCCTTCTCACGGATTAGGCTGGAAGGTGAACGGCACCCATTGAAGGCCCCTGCTTTGAGCGTGGCTCCGAGGGGGCGCCTTTTAAAGAAGATATCTTAATTGTCCACCACTTAGGTTTATCGTGGGGGGGGGATTCGAGATCCAACTTCTAGTTTTATTTTGTTAAAAGCTTTAAGAGTGGAGGGCAAATCCACTACAGTGGGGGGGGGGGGGGGAAGGCACCCATTTTAAGTAAGAGCAGCCGCTAGGTCACTGCTTGGCTGCAAACAGTTGCCAATTCTAAAGTAAAGAACTGTCCCCGTGCCGCTCTCCCCGTGGGGTAGAGAAGGGATCCTACAGCGACGGGTTTCTTTTTGCTGGAGTGTAATTCCAGTCCCCACTTCCTATCTTTTTTTTTTTTTTTTTCTTCCAGATTTAAAATTGAACTCTACTGTCCCTGCTGATTTTTCTCCCTTAAGTATCAGTTCTGGAGGCAGCACAGGGCCTGGCGGCTATCGCGTGCGTGCCTGTGTAACCCGTGTGTATGTTTGCGTGAGACAAAACATGGATAAGAGTGTGAATCTCCATGTTTTAAAATTTAGAAAATGTCAAAGAGGCAAATGAGAGCAGAGCATGCCATCGGCGGGGGTCTTTGGAGGCAGATTCGGGCAACTTTGTTTAATTGGCGAGATCGAATGTGCCAGAAAAGGGACTGAGATGGGGCCCCCAGGAAGGCAGGGGCATGAGTGACCATGGGGAGATGGGCATTGTGTTCTCCTCAGTGCCCCCCACCCCATACCAGATGTGCACAGATTTTTGTCTGTTTTCCAAAAACAATAACCCTCTGGCCTTTCTAGTTGTCCAAAAGGAGCTATTTCCAGTCTTCTTGACCAAACCTGAAAATAAAGCGAGAGGTGGGGGTGGTCGCTTCATTTCTTCCCTTGAAAAACGCTTTGAAAAGTCCCGGAAACTTGGGGCGGTAAATTAGCACAGACGCACACGTGAGAGGAGCGCTTCTCCCTCAGCTAAGTAGCCCTCCTCGACCCCCACCTTTCTGATAGAGTGCAAAGACCCAGAGTCCAACTGAGGCTCGGTTACTAATATTCTCTGTCCCTCATCTTCCTTTTCCTCTCTCTCCCACTCTTGTTCGGCCCTCGTGTCTCTTTTTCCTCTTAGCATTTTTTTCTGTCCTTTTTTTCTTATACCTTTATGGCCTCTGTGTTTTTTGAGCCCTCTTTTTCCCTCCATCGCCCTCCGCCCTTCCCCCAATCCAGGCCCCCCAATCCTTCCCCCTTGCTTCCACCCCCACCGCTGGTTTCCATCCTGCCTCCCCTCCATCTCCCCTACCTAGGAACCTGGCCGTCGTCCCCGTCCACTCTCCCTGCCTCCCCCCATGCTGGGCCTTGGCCCCCCATCCACCCTCCATCCCCCCAGCCAAGCGCCCTAAATAGCACGGAGGCGCCCGCTCTTCGGACAGTGATTAATGATAGCAGAGCAGAGGGGTTAACACACTTCACTGAAAAGTCTGTTGACTGGGCTTCTTGTAACACAATGTGGCCCGCTGCACGCCTCAAGAGAATCCTTTTGTTGTGCGCGCTCATTGTAGCCTCAAAATTCTGCCCACGAAAGTTTGCCAACGCTCCTGCCCCAGGAGTTTAATAGTTTCCCTTACTCGCGGGGCATTGTGCAGCGCTGAAAAGCAGCCCCTCGCTATTCAAGTGTTGGTGGTCATCTCAATAGATCTCCAAGGGCCCATATGGTGGCCAGTGCCGATGAATCCGCCTGTTTAAATGGGGGAGAAAGTTGGGGTTTTAAAACATTTCAGAGTTCCTGAAAAGATCCCACTAGATCCTGTCACAATTCCCTGAACTCTTTGAAGGCGCAGCCTATTGTCTCCTGGTTATAAATAATATTCCTGGCCAAGTCGATTCCCACCAAGGCGCTCCACCCCGCCTCTGGCCAAGTTTTGAGGTTAGGGAGGTGGGTAGCCCATGTTGGTATACCTTGGGGGTCATTTCAGGACCCCAGACCCGGGACCCAGCCTGTAGTGGCCCTGGAGGCCCAGTCAGGGTTTAGGCAATCCTGCTTCCCTTCACACAGGCTGTGGCTTACAGGCAAGGTGCAGGGCGGGAGAGCCAGCTAGCCCAAGTGCACATCTTGCCCTCCAGGCAGCAAGGGAAAACAATAAAACTTTCCCCCTGTATAAAGATAGAAATTACATTAAAAGTGGTGGAAATGCCCTAATTAAAAATGTACCACTTAAATGATATGCCAAAGATTCAGCTGCAGCATAGAATATTTAGCTAGTTAGTGAACTCTCTACTATTTCTTTTTAAAAATTACACGTTAAAAATTTAAAAGAAATCTTACTTTTCTCTGGTGCAACACATTACAAAGAATGGACAGTCCTTTTATCTAAATATAAAATTCCATTTTCAGCAATTATAGCCTGTTCTTGGTGATGATATAATTACAGCTGTGCTCGTAATAGGTGTCAAGGCGAAGCACACTCATACAATAGTTGAATAAAACTGCAGAACAATGCGAGCACTTCTAAATTCACAACCTTTAAAATGAAATTGACTGTGCAGAATTCAAATAAAAACTAGATAAATATTTTTTTAAAAAGATTACAAGCTTGGTTTGGTTTCTTAATAGCATTTTCTACAAACCTATCAACATCTAATTGATTAGATAGGAATTACTGATTATAGATCAACTGAAATCTTGAACATCACTCTTCTATTTTCCCAACACAGCCATAGGTAAAGAGATTCTGTAGGGAATGGAGTGAGGCATTTGGGGAGTTGGGGTTACTTATAAAAGATCATTTTAATTGGAAACTTCAGTGCTTATTTTTTCATTCAAGAAATGCCACTTAGTGTGTGTATTATAAAGTCTTGTCTTGATAAAAACAAAGAAAATGGCAGTCAGGTAACTAACATCACAAATGTCTTTTGTTAACAGAAGGCTGACAGTTACCTTGGGAATGTCTTGGTGAGGCTGTCAGGATACAATGCTCTTGGAGTTTAAGACTGCACCAAGCCCCTTTTGGAGGCTCCGAGTTACTCCAAATTTCTCTTACCGTCCTATTCTTTTTGTTCCAGATGGCTGCCAGCAACAGGAAGGAGGGGGAGAGAATACCAACTCCATCAGTTCCAACGGAGAAGATTCAGATGAGGCTCAAATGCGACTTCAGCTGAAGCGGAAGCTGCAAAGAAATAGAACATCCTTTACCCAAGAGCAAATTGAGGCCCTGGAGAAAGGTGATAGAGTTTTTCAAAGTAGAGAAGCAGTAAATCAAAGTAAATGCCACATCTTCAGTACAAAGAGCTAAATTTAGCCAGGGCCCTTTGCATAGAGGACTGAAAAGGTTTCTTTTTTCTTTTTATTTCTCTGGGCATCTTTTCAGTGTGTGTGTGTGTGTGTGTGTGTGTGTGTGTGTTTCTTCTTTTCATCTACCAGTAATTCAAAGACTAAATGTCTGGCTTACAAGGAAAAACGATGATTTGGCTATTTTGGGCCACACAAAGGTCATTGAATGTCATTCCAAAGAAAATTTAACTTGGTTCTGGTGGGAAAGTTCTTCCAAGTACAGTCAACACTAGAAGCATTTTAAAGGGAATTGGTTGGAGGTAATGGGAGCGGGGAGGTGGGAATCAGCTTGATCCACAGTTTGGTTAACATATTTTGTGTAGTTCTGGCACAATATAGAAAATCAATTTACTCTTTCAGAGTTTGAGAGAACCCATTATCCAGATGTGTTTGCCCGAGAAAGACTAGCAGCCAAAATAGATCTACCTGAAGCAAGAATACAGGTACCCAGGGACCGTGCAGTTTCACACTTTGCGATTCATACCATTTGTTTTTCCTAGAGACAGAGGTGCTTGTACAGAGCACTAATCATTTATAGAACTAATAACAGGTTCAGTCTGCTAAATGCTCTGCTGCCATGGGCATGGGGAGGGCAGCAGTGGAGGTGCCGAGGTGGGGCTGGGCTCCATGTAGACATGGTGCTAACCTGTCCCATCTGATTTCCAGGTATGGTTTTCTAATCGAAGGGCCAAATGGAGAAGAGAAGAAAAACTGAGGAATCAGAGAAGACAGGCCAGCAACACACCTAGTCATATTCCTATCAGCAGTAGTTTCAGCACCAGTGTCTACCAACCAATTCCACAACCCACCACACCTGGTAATTTGAAATACTAATACTATGAATGGATGTCTTTGAACCTGTTTGCTCGGGGCTCTGACTCTCACCCTGACTACTGTCATTTCTCTTGCCCTCAGTTTCCTCCTTCACATCTGGCTCCATGTTGGGCCGAACAGACACAGCCCTCACAAACACCTACAGCGCTCTGCCGCCTATGCCCAGCTTCACCATGGCAAATAACCTGCCTATGCAAGTAAGTGCGGCTGGTGGTGGCCTGTATAATCCAGGCCCCAGAGAAGTGAGGAGTGGCTCAGGGCCTGCGGACCTCGTTGGCTGTGTCTGCACCCTTGGGAGCTTTTCGCACTACAGTGATTGGTTTGACCAGTCAAGTCGGAGACAGTCAATCCCATCTCTTTTAAGTGATTGATTCATGGATTCATGCCCCACCCCCCCACAAAAAAATCTGTCCAGTTTTGTCAGGTTAACCTGCCTCTTATCATACTGTCTAGCTTGAGAATGTTGGGTGGTAGTGGGGCATGTTTTGGGTACCAGTGAGACAGTCAATCCAATCTCTTTTAAGCGATTGACTCATTAATTCATGCCCTAAAAAAATTAGTAATAAAAATCTGTCCAGTTTTGTCAAGTTGATCTGCCTTTTATTATACTGTTACCTTGATAATGTTGGGTGGTGGTGGGGGCATGTTTCGGGTACTAGGGAGCCTTGTACCAGAAAATGGAAATAATGCTGGCACATTATCAGATAGCAGGAGATTAGTAGTTTAAAATTTGGGTTTATATTATTGTGTTTGTATGCTAAATATATAATCTATGCATGCATTTGGGGCATTACTTAGGGTATATGTGATAAACCAGTGAGAAAGAAAAAAAGGGTTCGGAAATGGGATTCATATTTACATGGTGAGATATACATAACATAATGAGAATGCTAGTTTTCTGTCTATATCTACAATAAGAAAAGGCATAGCAGGTGTTTGCTGGAAATTTAGTGTGTCTTTGCCGTGAATGTTGTGATGAGTTTGTGGCCCTCCTAGCTGCCTGGGAAGCTTGATGCTGTTCACTTGGTATGACAGCCTGCCTCTCCTCTTAGTTCTGTCCCAAATATCTATTAGCCCCTAATTTAGAGGCCCTGCACTAGGTTCACCCTTTATGATGTAAGTTGGATAAGGCAGATGGTTTGTACCAAACCTTTGTTGCTGGATGGATTCTTGATAGGAAAAATGTCTTCTGGTAGGCCTTTCCCAGTGGTTTTCCTAGAACTCCTGTTTGTGCAACAATTAGAGATATTACATGGTATGATACCGGCCAGCGTGAGCCTCTGCTGGAAACAGTTCTGGGGCTACACTGGTTGTTTATTCTCCACTGAACATTTTTTGCTGGATTTCAGATCCAAATCACAGCAAAATAAATATTTCACAGTCTTCAGACTAATATAGGAGCAGCTAGATAAGCAACTTTAGAAGAATTATTCACATGTTTATTTTTATTGCATCTGGATATTATTGACCATAGTGCAATTGATGTAAATTAAGGGATTAACAGCCCATTAGTTGGTTTTGCTATAACCGCATTGGAATTTTCCAGAAGTCAGGTTGCCTAGAGGAAGTCATTGCAGGAATTAGAAACAAATGCAAGCTGAAATTCTGGCAGGGCCCTCAAGGCCTGTTTGCCTCTTTGAACTTGATGTTAGTAGTCATCATCTGACTTTAATAAGGCCACAGAGTGTCTTGTTCAGTTTCGTATGTTATAACAACATCCAGGTTTCTGTGAAGATAGCAAAATGTGTAAGAGAAAATAATAAGGTGTACAAGTAGATGCTGCCATTTTATTAGGGCTGTTTCCACATACAGACCAGTGTGGGGAATCAATCTATTTCAAACACTGACTTTTAAAAATTACATAATTTATATAATTCAAAAAGTACATGCATTCATTAAGCATAAAGAAAATTAAAATGATTAATAACTTTACTCTTCAGAGAAAACTACTCTTTGAATTGTGGAGTGGGTGAGCCGGTTTGTCTATCCATTTATTCATTCTCTTGACCAAAATCATCATTTTACAAATGGTGGATGTCCTCCTCTGGACCTTCTCTGATATGCTTCCCTCTCTGAGAATATGGATCTTGGAAATTAAACATTTCTCCAGTTTGCAGAGAAGAAAAATGATAGTATACTGTACTATCATCTGATTTGCTTGTTCCCGACACACTTCTTTTAATTCATCCCAAGTTTGCTGCCATGGTGTAGTACCATGAGAGCTCATGAGGCGTTTTGTTAGGAGAAAGGTTTACCTCCTCAATGCTGCCATTCTGAACAGTTCGAGGGCAGCAACAGTTTTCTGGTTATAAGTCAGTCTGGGCTTTTGGGTCTGTTAGGAAGACATGGTTAATTCTCAGGATGGAGGTGGGTTACATTTACTAACTCGATCTGGGATTTGGGTCTATTAGGAAATCGTGGTTAATTCTCAGGATGGGGGTGGGATATATTTTCTAACACTTCTGATCACTTTAACTTGGGGTCATTACAGATCTGCTTCTTCAAATAATCTTTAATCCCATGAGTCTGGCTGTGAAAGGTTCCCAAGGTCCCTGAACCATACTTTACTGAGAGCTCCTCCCACTGCTCTCTGTCCCAAAGCTTGAGATGTGGGCTTTGGGGGTTACAGGGTTCCCAAATAAATCCAGATTTGCAGGGAGAGGGGGGATGTGTTTTGATGAAGGTCCTCATGCTATAGGTTCTTCAAAGACTCCAGCAGAAGTTAGAGACAAAAATCCCATTAATTTATGGATAGTGGCAACCATGGAGCTGGACAGTTGTCAGAACCTACTGTGCTTTAGAAGCTTGATACATAGGCAACTTTCTTCTAGCTGTGGCCAGTGGAAGGACTAGCTCGAGGCCCAATCTTAGATTTATCATATGGAATTCCAGTACTTCACGTGAAGGCATCTTTAATGATCAGACTTGTTGCCAGAGTTCCTTGGGAGGAGGGAGCCTGGGGCTGTGGCTATGTGATGTGCTCCTCAGTAACCACAGGTTTGCCTCTCTCCTCACAGCCCCCAGTCCCCAGCCAGACCTCCTCATACTCCTGCATGCTGCCCACCAGCCCTTCGGTGAATGGGCGGAGTTATGATACCTACACCCCCCCACATATGCAGACACACATGAACAGTCAGCCAATGGGCACCTCGGGCACCACTTCAACAGGTGAGCCACTGCTTTCTGCAGGCTGTACAGAGGTGGCCTGTACAGTTTCTTTTACCAGGTGATCTCTCTTCACTAGGAGTCTACCCAAACAGAATCTCCTGGTCCTGTGGGAGGTTGTGTTTAACTCTTTGCGGTCCTGTCTCTGGGGCATGGGGATTGAAAAAGGAAATTCAGTTAAGCTAATTGGTAACTTTACACCATATGCAAAAACTGAAATTGTTTTTCCTGAATTTGGTCACCAAAGTTGTGTATGAAGACAAGGCCTGAGACTGCAAGTTTTCTGAGGACAGATTATTAGACTATGCTCAGTAGGGGGCCCACTGAGCTGTAGGTGCATGCTTGTTGAAATGCTTCTTGCCATCGTATCTCCCCTAGACCTTTCGCTGCAAATAAAAAGTGACACATTGGTTTTCCAGAGATAGCTTTATTATAAAATTTCCAAACATACAAACAAACGGAGGATTTTTTCTTTTCTTTTGGATTGGCGGGCAGGTACTTGGGATCCAACAGGTATATATAAACATGTTGTCTAGTTTCTGAAGGTGCTACTTTTACTTGTAACAATGGAAGTATTTTTTAATACAGTAAAAAATGTTAGAAAGTATTAGTTGTTTTTGTAAACCCATAAATTTGTATTCCATGTCTGTTTCTCAAAGGGAATATCTACATGGCTATTTCTTTCATCCACTTCTAGGACTCATTTCCCCTGGTGTGTCAGTTCCAGTTCAAGTTCCCGGAAGTGAACCTGATATGTCTCAATACTGGCCAAGATTACAGTAAAAAAAAAAAAAAAAAAAAAAAAAAAAAAAAAAAAAGGAAACGAAATATTGTGTTAGTTCAGTCAGTGACTATGGGGACACAACAATTGAGCTTTCAGAAAAGAAAGAAAAATGGCTGTTAGAGGCGCTTCAGTTCTACAACTGTGTCCTGTATTGTACCATTGGGGAAGGAATGGACTTGAAACAAGGACCTTTGTATACAGAAGGCACGATATCAGTTGGAACAAATCTTCATTTTGGTATCCAAACTTTTATTCATTTTGGTGTATTATTTGTAAATGGGCATTTGTATGTTATAATGAAAAAAAAGAACAATGTAGACTGGATGGATGTTTGATCTGTGTTGGTCATGAAGTTGTTTTTTTTAAAAAAGAAAACCATGATCAACAAGCTTTGCCATGAATTTAAGAGTTTTATCAAGATATATCGAATACTTCTACCCATCTGTTCATAGTTTATGGACTGATGTTCCAAGTTTGTATCATTCCTTTGCATATAATTAAACCTGGAACAACATGCACTAGATTTATGTCAGAAATATCTGTTGGTTTTCCAAAGGTTGTTAACAGATGACGTTTATGTGCAAAAAAGGGTAAGATATAAATTCAAGGAAGAAAAAAAGTTGATAGCTAAAAGGTAGAGTGTGTCTTCGATATAATCCAATTTGTTTTATGTCAAAATGTAAGTATTTGTCTTCCCTAGAAATCCTCAGAATGATTTCTATAATAAAGTTAATTTCATTTATATTTGACAAGAATACTCTATAGATGTTTTATACACATTTTCATGCAATCATACGTTTCTTTTTTGGCCAGCAAAAGTTAATTGTTCTTAGATATAGTTGTATTACTGTTCACGGTCCAATCATTTTGTGCATCTAGAATTCATTCCTAATCAATTAAAAGTGCTTGCAAGAGTTTTAAACTTAAGTGTTTTGAAGTTGTTCACAACTACGTATCAAAATTAACCATTGTTGATTGTAAAAACCATGCCAAAGCCTTTGTATTTCCTTTATTATACAATTTTCTTTTTAACCTTATAGTGTGGCGTTACAGATTTTATTTCCATGTTAGATCAACATTCTAAACCCATGGTTACTTTCATACACACTCTGTTTTACATCCTGATGATCTTTAAAAAATAATTCTTATAGATATCATAAATCAAAAACGTGTTAGAAAAAATCCCACTTATAGCTGGGTGTAGATCTGTGCCCATTTATACCCACAACATATATACGAAATGGTAACATTTCCCAGTTAGCCATTTAATTCAAAAGCTCAAAGTCTAGAAATAATATAAAAATGCAACAAGCTATTAGCTAGGAATTGTTTTTTGGATTAGGACTGGCATTTTCAATCTGGGCAGATTTCCATTGTCAGCCTGTTTCAACAATGATTTCACTGAAGTATATTCAAAAGTAGATTTCTTAAAGGAGACTTTCTGAAAGCTGTTGCCTTTTCAAATAGGCCCTTTCCCTTTTCTGTCTCCCTCCCCTTTGCACAAGAGGCATCATTTCCTATTGAACCACTACAGCTGTTCCCATTTGAATCTTGCTTTCTGTGCGGTTGTGGATGGTTGGAGGGTGGAGGGGGGATGTTGCATGTCAAGGAATAATGAGCACAGACACATCAACAGACAACAACAAAGCAGACTGTGACTGGCCGGTGGGAATTAAAGGCCTTCAGTCATTGGCAGCTTAAGCCAAACATTCCCAAATCTATGAAGCAGGGCCCATTGTTGGTCAGTTGTTATTTGCAACGAAGCACAGATCTGATCATGTTTAAAGTGGAGGCACGCAGGGCAGGAGTGCTTGAGCCCAAGCAAAGGATGGAAAAAAATAAGCCTTTGTTGGGTAAAAAAGGCCTATCTGAGACTTTTATTTGTTCTGTGCAACATATAAGTCAATACAGATAAGTCTTCCTCTGCAAACTTCAGTAAAAAGCCTAGGGGTTCTGGCAGTCTAGATTAAAATGCTTGCACATGTGGAAACCTCTGGGGACAAAGACACACTTCCACTGAATTCTACTCTGCTTTAAAAAAATCCCCAAAAGCAAATGATCAGAAATATAGAAATTAATGGAAGGATTTAAACATGACCTTCTAGTTCAATATCTACTGTTTTTTAGTTAAGGAATTACTTGTGAACAGATAATTGGGATTCATCGCTCTGGCATGAAATATACTATTAATTTTATTCCACCAGAGTTGCTGCACATTTGGAGATACCTTCCTAAGTTGACTGCAGTTTTTGTATGTGTGCATGTAGTTTTGTTCAGTGTCAGCCTGCACTGCACAGCGGCACATTTCTGCAGGGGAGTGCGCACACATATGCACTGTTGGTACAATTGCAGTGCAGACATTTCTACCTCCTGACATTTTGCAGCCTACATTCCCTGAGGGCCGTGTGCTGAGGGAACTGTCAGAGAAGGGCTATGTGGGAGTGCATGCCACAGCTGCTGGCTGGCTTACTTCTTCCTTCTCACTGGCTATAACTTCCACCAGGGTCAGGTAGCCAGTTCTGGCCCACGGTTCTGTTGTGTAGAGAGCAGAGACTTTGGAGACCTGGGTGTGGCACGCCAGGTGCAAGAGGTGGGAATGGGAGAAAAGGAGTGATGTGGGAGCGGAGGGTCTGTATGTGTGCACTTGGGACGTATATGTGTGTTCTGAGGGTCAGGATTGCCAGGTCAAAGTGGCACAGTCTGGTATGAGTCTGAAGAAGCGGCTGCTCAGCTGCAGAAGCCCTCTGATCCAGCAGGATGGGAACGGCTGCCTTGCCTTCTGCCCACACCCTAGGGACATAAACTGTCCCTCCAAACAGAGCTCCAGGCACTCTCTCGGGGACAGTATGCCAGGCACTGTGTGGTAGCAGTGCCTGGGAGTTGGCAACTTTTACTCATGGTTGAAATAATTTATTTTTATTATTTATTTAATGATACATATATTTATATATTTATCAATGGGGTATCTGCAGGGACGTTTTGATGCCATCTTCCAGGATGGAGATTATTTGTGAAGATCTCAGTAGAATCACAGGACTAAAAGCCTAAAATTTTTCTCCAAATTTACGGACTTGGGAAAACCAGGTGAACAGAATAAGAGCTGAATGTTTTAAGTAATAAACATTCAAACTGCTCTAAGTAAAAAAATGCATTTTACTGCAATGAATTTCCAGAATATTCCCCCCCAAAGCTATGCCTCCTAACCCTTAAATGGTAAACAACTGGCTTCTTGATACCGCTCACTGACATTTCTTCCTACTTTCTATTGTCACTAGGTTTCCTAAGATTCACTCATACAGTATTATTTTAAGATTCAGCTTTGTTCTGTGAATGTTTGTCATCTTAGGATTGTGTCTATATTCCTTTGCTTATTTCTTTTTACCCTAGACCTCTCATATTAGTAAGATTAAAAAAAGCCTTTTCTTCTCTGTATGTTTGGCTCACCAAAGCCAAATACATATTCTCCTCTTTTTCATTTCTCAAGAATAAACCTCATCTGCTTTTTTGTTTTCCTGTGTTTTGGCTTGGTACTGAATGACTCAACTGCTCAGTTTTAAAGTTCAAAGTGTAAGTACTTAGGGTTAGTACTGCTTATTTCAATAATGTTGATGGTGACTATCTTTGGAAAGCAGTAACACACTGTCTTAGAAATGACATTAATAATGGGCTCAAACAAATGAATGAGAGTGGGGTCCCCCCACTCTCCTTTTGTATGCCTATGTGTGTCTGATTTGTTAAAATTAAAAGATGGACAGGGAATTGATTGCAGAATGTTGCTTCCTTCTAAAGTAGTTTTATTTTGTCTACTGTTAGTATTTAAAGATCCTGGAGATGGACATAAGGAATAAATGGAAAAGTAGATACTGTCTGGTGACTACTACAAGGAAATTCAAAAAGTCTTAGAACCCTAGCACCTGAGCAAACTGCAGTAGTCAAAATACTTACCTCATGTTAAAGAAAGGCAAATCTAGTGTAAGAAATGAATACCATATAGTGTTTTGAAATTCATGTACTAGAAACACTGAAAAGATATCATTTCAGATACTATGTTTGGCATTGTTCTTAAGTATTTACATCTTTTGAGTCAAGCTGATAATTTTAAAAAACCTGTTAATGGAGTGTATATTTCATAATGTATCAAAATGGTGTCTATACCTACAGTAGCACTATTGAAGAGCGATATGTTTATGTAGTAAGTTATTAACATAATGAGTAACAATATGCTATTGTTATTAACATAATGAGTAACAAATAATGTTTCTCGAAGAAAGGAAAACACATTTTCAGAGTGGGTTTTTATCAGAGGAAGACAAAAATATACACCCCTCTCCAGCAGCTTATTTTTACAAAGCCTGCCCAGTGAATTAGAAAAACAAAGCACTTGGATATGATTTTTGGAAGCCCAGGTACTCTTATTACTCAAAATGCACTTTTACTGAGTTTGAAAAGTTTCTTTTATATTGAAAATAAGGGTTCAAATATGTATATTTGATTTTTATAGTATTTATCTATTTGCAAAGCATATATTAACTAGTAATTGGCTGTTAATTTTATAGACATGGTAGCCAGGGAAGTAAATCAATGACCTATTAAGTATTTTGACAAGCAATTTGCATATCTGATGACCTCACATCTCTTTTTCAGAGAGTCATATGCTATGTAATTGTTCCATTGTGTGTTTGTATAAAATGAATCAACATGGTAAGAAAAAGGTTAGAGTTATTAAAATAATAACCTGACTAAAATACTCATTTGAATTTATTCAGAATGTTCATAATGCTTTCAAAGGACATAGCAGAGCTTTTGTGGAGTATCCGCACAACATTATTATCTATGGACTAAATCAATTTTCTGAAGTTGCTTTAAAATTTAAAAGCACCTTTGCTTAATATAAAAGCCCTTTAATTTTAACTGACAGATCAATTCTGAAACTTTATTTTGAAAAGAAAATGGGGAAGAATTTGTGTCTTTAGAATTAAAAGAAATGAAAAAAATAAACCAGACATTCTAAAAAAATAGAATAAGAAACCTGATTTTTAGTACTAATGAAATAGCGGGTGACAAAATAGTTGTCTTTTTGATTTTGATCACAAAAAATAAACTGGTAGTGACAGGATATGATGGAGAGATTTGACATCCTGGCAAATCACTGTCATTGATTCAATTATTCTAATTCTGAATAAAAGCTGTATACAGTATGTGTTTATGCTACAGTGGGTTTTTTTAAGTGACTGACATTCATCATATTGGTTAGACAGTTTTAAAAACCTAGTCTTTGTTTTCTACAATGTTGTCAAGAACAAATAAAGTATAATTTGTGGTATATTAAAAGCAAGATGCTTAAAAATGCTAGTTATAACTGCTTCAGAATATTCGAATACATTTGAAAATGTATTTTGGAAATTCAGTTTCTCCCAATGGATGTTAAACACCTTTTAAAAAATCAAGACTCTTAAATATGCAAGTTACTTTTTAACTTTCATTTTTTATCTATCATCTGTCAAAAGCTTTGAGAATATGGAATTACAATTAAAACACCTAGTGTTTTATATGAAAACTGGTTCAATATGCTATACGCCCCCAAAGACGTGTTTATATGGTTAGAAATTTACACACTCAACCGATGTTCATAATTAACAAAAGGTTTATGTGATGCAATGGAAATCTGAGTTAGTTTCATTTTTTCACTTTGTCTCAGACCTGTGTTCTGTAAAATCTCTCAACAAGCTTCAGTATGTTTTTCTCCTGGTATCCTAGCATTAATGTAGCTGTCAGTTTGAATTTCAATCCTGAATGATGCCTGTTGACATAATTTCATAGTACTGACTTCAATTGTTTAGGATTACTAAACTAAAGACCATCCACTTCTTTTTTCTATGTTTCCTATCATTCAAGTTCTTTATATTTAATAACTACTATGGTAGACTAATTATCTTTAATGGAGTCTAAATCCCCAAATATTATTTTGTCTTTATCAATTTAATAACCGGATACATAAATGCAAATTTATTTTATATATTAGCAAACACATTTTCATTAAAAAAACTTAGCATTTTTGGTGGCAAGTGACTGTTTCTGAAATAAAGAGAAAATATGTTTTCATATACAATCTTGAATTTCATCATGTTTTGTATGCTACCTGCTGTGACATGCACTCTACCATGACACTAAATGCCTTAGTACACGGACACGAATGACCACTGTCAGGCATCTTGAGATTTTGACATTTTTTGGTGTTTATTTAAAAATAAAATTATTTTCTCTACAGCATGAAGGAAAGATTGAAAAGTATTTCTGCTGTGTTACTTCCGTAAAAAGTTAAAAAATGAGAAATGGTGGCTCCATTTTACAATCCTGTGTTTTTCAAGGAGTGGAGGGTCAAATTGTTAAGAAAAATATTTACATAAGCTATTAGCAATCATAATTAGAGTGTCATAGAATTCTGCATGCAACGGCTAAGGAGGAATCCCTAGAAGTCCAGGTGCTTCTTGCCTCCGGCCATCATGCCACAGCCTGGGCCCAGCCGCTTGGTGGATTCTGCCAGATCCTGTTTGCTTGAGCGGCTCACTGTGTCTGACAAGTCTGGAGGCAAATGCAGTCGCTACAGCAGAAGATTTCAGGAGAAGAAAAAGAGAAGAAAAAATTAATTTTGCTTTGGCTAGCATACTTCAGAATACAATATTATGCTCTGTTGATTAGCATTTAGTCTTGCATATAAAATTCCTGCTAAAACAATTCTTCAGACTGAATTCCAGTATAATCACCTCCTGTTCCTACTGGATTTTACAAATTACAGCCATTACAGAAACTGTACAGGAATCTTAGTGGAACATTTTCAGTGTCCAAACCAAAATGTATTAAGTATTAAGATCTTTTCTCATTAGGTAGAAGTGAACACATGTAAACACATAAATAACAGCATCGTTGGAAATACCGCATAAATAACAGCAGGTGTCTTTTTTCTTTTTGGCTTTGTTTTGTTTTGCCAGGGCTCCAACATGCAATTTTTAAGGTCAAATGTAGCTTTTCAGCAATTATAGATTCCCATGAATACTTGTTTTTCTTTCTCTATTAGCTGACCTGACGATTCTTTTTCAAGGTTATACTTTCTCTAGGAACTTAAAATTTTCACAGAAATATTGACAACATAAAAAAATGATACCAATCAAAGGGTCAATGTTTTTATATGTTCAGGTAAGTCAGCCATAGCATCTATTACGGGTCTTGGTAAGTTTGTTTCTATGCATAATGCTGGGTCATGTTTTCAAAAGTACAGTGTTGCTTTGAACACCCTCCCAACCCCCGCCCATCCCAACTGCTTTTCTGCAGATACAGGCTGATTTAAACTTACCACAGCAACTGACCACAACAGAAGTTACTGTAATTACGGAGAAACATCCATATTTCAAAAGAACACTTTTCTGTTTTCAAAAGAATATCAAATTCATTTAACTCTCAGTGCTCCCAGCTTGCAAAATTTATTGCATAAAAATCCAAACTTAAAGGAACATATCTGTCGTGTGAGACACAAAGTGTGTGGGAAGCTAAAGATAAGGCAGCATAGGGCTCCCCACTGATGACTACACAGAGCCTTCTAGAGAACTGACCTGGAGACAACCTAGCTGAAACCCTTCATTTGGAAAACTCCCTTCAATATGGGGCGGGGGGGGAACAGATGAAAAAGGGGAGAACCATATTTTTTTGGTCAAAATATTGTGGTCCACAAGCATATGCTCCAGTTAGTTTCCTTCTTGAACAAAGGCTTTTTATTGTCATGTAAACACAAGCTGTGTGCATATGATCAAAATATTTTAAAACTAAAAATAATTTATGAAAAATATTCTTCCTTGATTTCAACCTGCCTGTACTTATTTTTAATACAAATATATCTAGGATAAAAGATACTATTATACAAATGCATGATCAACAAACATGTCAGAAAGGTCAAGGGGGTCAAGAAAAGCTGCAACAGTCATACAATAATATCCATACAGAACTAATCCTTAGTATCCATGGGACCCAGCCTGTCACTTATTAAGTAACTAAATGTTTATTTCTTGAATGACAAAAAAGCACAAATAAAGACATATTTGTTTCTTTGTTTTAAGCAATTCTTTCATTTCTTTATGCTCTAGTTTGTTCCAGGAAAGATTTCAGGCAGAAACAAAGGCATGAGAGGCTCAGGAATCAGCCAGGCACAGTGGCTCACATCTGTAAACCCAGCACTTTGGGGAAGCCGAGGCAGCCGGATCATGAGGTCAGGAGATGGAGACCATCCTGGCCAACATGGTGAAATCCTGTCTCTACTAAAAATACAAATATTACCTGGGTGTGGTGGTGCGTGCCTATAATCCCAGCTACCAGGGAGGCTGAGGCAGGAAAATCGCTTGAACCAGGCAGTTGGAGGATGCAGTGAACCAAGACTGCGCCACAGCGCTCCAGTCTGGTGACAGAGCAAGACTCCATCTCAGAAAAAAAAAACAAAAAACAAAAAACAAAAAAGGCTCAGGAATCCAAAAGGCAAGTGTGGTTCTAAAGTTTGGGGTTACAAATGTCTGTGTAGGGTTAGTTCTATCAGTGTCCATGTGAGGAAGCAGGAGGGAAAGAGACCTTTAATTACATGTCTGAGTTTTAATGTTTAAGATGTTGTAGTTATTGCTAATGAGCAAAAGAAAAATGACCAGGATACATGCATAATCTGAAGGTTATCTGAAAAAGAAAATTACCATAAAGAAACGTGTATGTATATACTTTTGGTTGGGACCTGACAAATGATGTTAGATGGTGATTAGGCTGTTTGGTAAATCAACTGGAGTCAACAAATATTTAGAATCCACTTGAAGTAAGGCATTCTGAAAGGTTATGTCAATAAAGTACCTTCCACACTCATTTCCTTACAATCCAGTAACATGAATAAGGCAAGCACACAGGTAACCCTCACACTGAACATTACAAGTTATGTACACAAAAAAGGCAGAGACAAACCAGAAGTCACAGTTGGGGAAGGAAAACATGAAAAAGCTTTATGGGGTTGGCATCTGAGCTGGGTCTGAAGTAATAAACTGGATTCTGACATGAAGAATGAAGATTTGCTTAACAGGAGAACCAATATATCTTTACGATTACATGATGCATTTAGTTAATGGGTCCTACTGCTCTGATAATCTAAATGAGAAAACTTGTGTGGTTTGTTTAGAACAAGTATAATATAATTTATTTCAGGAGCCGACCTATTTGCTTATGGACTGGCTAAGCATTTCTCTGCCTCTGCTTTTCTAGGCAACGAATGTGAGCCAGTTGGCTGAAAGCCCTTCAGAGCAAAAGTAGCTAAATGTGACATGTGACATGCTTGGAAATCTTTCAGGTTGAATGGCTTTGAAGTAAAGTCAAATATCATTCGTGTGAGACTTCTGAGCATAAAAATTTAGGGGTAATATGATTAACTGCTTTTAACCAAATGCTACATTGTAAAGCTAGTTGTATATTCATGCCATTTGAAAAAGCCCAAGAATGGCTCTTGGAAATATGTGAATCTATGTGTGATTTTGCCTGCTTTTGTTGATTACTACTTGAATGAGCTTAGTACGCAATCTAACTTCTCAAGCAGTGGGTTTTGTTTTCTTTCTTTCTGAGCCTCCCCCTGTGCGCCATGTCAGTGCGATGTGAAACAGCGAGGAAGAACGAGAGATCAGGTTCCAGGCTTGCCAGGTGTGTCAGGGATTTTTCCTTTGAGGCTTCCAAAGCATTTACACACTTGACATGTAAATGTTCAGATGCTGCTGTATCCCAGATCTGTCTTCTGAAAAAATATGCTGCAAGATACTCTGCATAGCATGGTGACCTCCTTTAGACTTAAAACTGAAGGGCTATGGGGTATATAAACTTTTAGACACTGAGTTTTCACTGAGTAATGGTTTAAATAAAAACCAGACTACAAAAAAATCGTATTATTCTCAAGCTTGAAAACCAAATCAAGGTATTCATATTTCTCATTTTATACCTGGGGTTCTGAAGCAAGGGCCAAAACCAAAACCATATCTTACTTCTTGAGCTGAAATTTTTCCACTTGATTTTCTTTTCTCAGATTCTGGGAGGAAGAGACTGTGTGATGCAGGAGATGGATAACTGGCTGGCTGGCTGCCTGCCCACTTTTTCCATTAATGCCTTGTCTAAAACAATGATTTCTGTGTAGGCAAACGGATCTGGGAAAGGTGTGACAACTTCCACGGTTCCTGCACAGGCTGGGGTGATTTGCTATAATCCCACTGGATCAATGCTGCAAGGAGGGAAACAGTGAGGCTAGCAAAACACTCTGGCCGATTATGGAGACTCCTGCCAAAAGGCACCCTTAGGCCCATGGGAAGCCCAGGGTCACAATAAGGCAGTAGCAGCAGAAGTGATTTGTTCTGAGGCTCCAAGAGGTACCGAGGGGAGCTGGACTTTGAGATTCTTTCCCCTCTACTTGCCTCTCTGTGTCTTTGTTGGGCTTAGCCACTGTCTATATTTTGTTCCTTCTGAGTCAGAGGCTAAACTGATCCTATAGAAACACAGGATTGGAATTCCTGGCTCAACAGTTCCCTTTCTAATTCCTTTTTTCCCACCCTGCCAGGCCTGTGCTCAGCACTCACAGTTCCCAGACAGAAGGGGCAAGATAATGAATCTAGATTACACCTGGATTTGAGACAAATTGCAGGTAAATACTCATTAAAATAAGTTTAATCAGTTTATATTTTTCACATTTTGCCAAGACCAAACCATTAGGCACTGTTTAATTTCTGAAAACAATTGATGTAGTACACTTTAACCCTTAGCAGATGACTAAAGATTTATTTTAAACCTTTTAAACATTCCTGACATTTCCTGAAAAGTCACAATTTGTATTGTTCAGGATCACAGAAATAAGCATTAATATCTCAGAATACTCCTAATATATTTTTTCATTTTTCTTTAAAACATTGCCAATTTAAATGAAAACTTGCCAGGCACGGGGTAGCTGACACCTGTAATCCCCGCACTCTGGGAGGCCGACGTGGGAGTCTGGGAGTTCAAGACCAGCCTGGGCAATAAAATACAGTGAGACCTCGTCTCTACAACAAAAAGGTTACTAAGGTTTTCCCCTTATCTTAAAAAGCAAGCAAACAAACAACAAAAACAAAAAACAGCAACTTATAAATACCTTAGAACACACAGGTTCTACATTGGTCCCTTAACAGACATGGCCAGGATTTGTGGGCACTGGACTCAGAAGCAGAGAGTGACAGTTAGATACCTACCTCTGTCATTCACTCTCCATGTGACCTCAGCAGAGTCAGTTTGGCTCGTTAAGCCTCAGTGTCCTCATCTATCATGGGGGAATGATTCTTCCCTCATAAGACTCTTGTCAGAATAAAATGAGATGTGTAAGTGTTTTGTAAACTATCAAGTTCTACACTAATTTATTTATAGCTTTTCTTGCTCCAAAAAAGGATCTGAGATGGTTCATAAAAATACATATGGTACCAGATAAAAACAAGTGAGTTTATTAGGTCAAGGAAATGAACAAATATAAACAATAGCAACAGTACATCAGACTTAGCCACCAGGTCTCAGTCTGCCTGGAATCTGAGTATTTAATATAATTACTCTCTACTGCGGCTCCTTACAGACATATAAAGGAAAGTGCAATTGCAGTCCCTGCTTCTGAGATTTTAAAAGTCTAAATAATTTCCCTCATACTTTGTAAGGCAGGAGTGAAAATGGGGCATGTAAGATGCCTGGCTTCTGGGCCAATGTATGGCTGTATTAAGGAGGCAATTTGGGGTCCATTTTATTTTTATTTATTTTTAAAACCTGCATTTTGCACATGTCTTCACTGCTGGCAAAGTAACTAATAAAGGAAATGTCAGAAGATGAAGCTTTCCCACTCGAGTTTTAAAAGCATATCCCCCCTTTATAGAATGGGGAGGAAACAAATACTTAAAAGGCACGCCATCCTATTCCACTGCAGGCTTTCAGCTGTGATGCTCTCACAGCAGGATGATATACTCATGTCTGCCACAGTCTGTATTCTGAACTGCTCCAAGTAGTAGGGAATGAATTAAGAGTACAGGCTAAGTAGTTATAATACAGAGACACTCCTACCCTCTTCTAAAAATGGCTTATAAAAGGTAGTTTATTTCTTTCCCACTTTACAGTCCAGAAGTAAGCAATTCAGAGTGGGAAGGACTGGTCTGTCATTCTCAACAAGGGGTTCCACTTCTGGCTGCAAGGCTGATGCTCTTCCTGGCTCTTAGTTTGTGAGAAGAAAGGGGCCAAGAAGGCAAGACCTGAAAGTTGGACACATCACTTCCACTCATGCCCAGAACAAAGACATGGCCACATCTAGCTGCAACGGAGGCTGGGAAATGTCTAAAAGTGTATAAAAATGTTTAACAAATCTATTACTATAGAAGGAGTAGTAAATGGATATTGGGAGACAACTAGTGGCATGTCAATTTCCAGACGGGCCACAACCAAATGATCTCCATCCAGAAGCATTCACTCAGTATGTGAACTATAGCTGACTGCTGGGGGCCCCATTCATGGTGTCTGACCAACAAATGCATACCTCATGATCCCACTAGTCCAGAGAGTGGGAATAAAAGCAATGTGTTCACAGTCTCCCCTGCTCTATGGATAAACAGAGAATTTCTCCTTCCTTTGTGGAAAGACAGATTTCCTTTCAGGGTCACAAGGGGGAGAATGGAGGGGAGGAGACAGATTATGTTCACCATCATAGTATTGCTATGGTATCTTCACAAGATTTCAGAGTGTTGTTTCAACTTGCAAAAAAAAATCAATGTTATATGCTATTATATAATCATTGTATTTTATATTGTTGTATTTGTATTACTCCATAATTATAAAATATAATTATATTATTATATTGTTATAATGTAATATTACATTGTAATTATTCTACATCTGGTTAGAATTTGCAATGCGGAGGATGCATCTGCTGAATTTTGCATTATTGTCATATACGAATAGGCCAGTGGAAACAATGCCAGAACCAAATATTTGCTCTTTTTGGATTGGCAAGTGTACATTTGGTAGCAGCTGAATATTTCTGGAGCAAATTCTGCTACACATGATTAGGTTTTAGGTTTAAGTTTTTGTTTAAGGCCCAATTCATGCCCAGGGTTTATGATTAAAATGATTAATCTTAATTGAATTTTAGTGAATGTCATAATCATACTATATCCCTTAAATGGAAAAATATTCACTGGGTTCTTCCTGATTGATCTGAAAATTAGACAAAATTTCAGCGCTGGAACACTGCACATTGGCTGTCCATTGAAAAACGCTCAGGTGTGCAATTATTTTGACTGTCAATTATAACTGACAGTATTGTCTTGCCTCCAGATTCACCTCTCTGAAAGCAGACTGAGAAGAACTCACCTGTCTAAACAAAAGTGTGGTTTGTGAAAAGGCATGTGTCTGTGGCAAAGATTGCCAGTTTACTCCCAACATCTATTCTCCTTTTCAGAGAGTACAAGAATTTCTAAATATTAGTGAGGCACACAGCCTCCCAGAACAGAAGTCACAGTTCCCAGCTTCCCTTGCCAATAGAGAGGCTGAGTGACTAACTTATGGTCACTTCATCTTGAGCAGAAGTGCTATGGTTAACTTTAGGGTGAGTTCCTTAAAGGGGAGGCACCATCTACTTATCCTTTTCCTTAAAATTGCTATTAGATCTTGGCAAGAGAGCCCCTGCCCTAGGTCCTGATCCACACCTCCTTTGGTCATGCCCCATCCTATGGGGTAAGGAATTACAGGGCAAAAGGAGATGTGCTTCTAGATTCTGTACCCCCTTTTTTTTGTGAAATAGGGTCTCATTCTTTTGCCCAGGCTGATGTACACTGGCACAATCACAGCTCACTGCAGCCTTCCCCTCTCAGGCTAAAGCCACCCACCTGCCTTCTCCCTCCCAACTAGCTGGGACTGCAGATGCATGCCACCAAGTCCAGCTGATTTTTTTCTTTTTTTTTTATTTTTATTTATTAATTTTTTTGAGATGGAGTCTCACTCTGTCTTCCAGGCTGGAGTGCAATGGTGCAGTCTCAGCTCACTGCAACCTCCATCTCCCGGGTTCAAGCGATTCTCCTGCCTCAGCCTCTTGAGTAGCTGGGACTACAGGCACATGCTACCATGCCCAGCTAATTTTTGTATTTTTAGCAGAGACGGGATTTTGCCATGTTGGCCAGGCTGGTCTCCAACTCCTGACCTCATGATCCGCCCGCCTCAGCCTCCCAGAGTGCTGGGATTACAGGTGTGAACCACCACGCCCGGCCTTTAAGCTTTTTTGTTGAGATGGGGTCACACTATGTTGTCGAGGCTGGTCTCGAACTCCTGGGCTCAAGCAATCTGCCTGCCTTGGCCTCCCAAAGTGCTGGGATTACAGGCGTCAGTTACCATGTCCAGCCTGCCCTTCTTTATAGAACATGCTCTGGGTACTCATAACCTCAGAGTTCCCTGTCCAAATGACTACAAAGCCTGCACAGGTCTCTCCCCCAGGTTCATTCCCCAACGGTCGACTGTATTGTCTATGTGCATAACATGGGGCCCAAGGAGTAGCCAAGAGATGGCCATTTGTGGGGGGTAGAGTTTGGATGTGCAAGCTGGGCATCCACAAACATGTGTAAATGTGCCCTTGTGTGTGGTAAGGGGGCAGTGGTGGGAAGAGAAAGGAGGCATGCTGTAGGCCAGTTCTCCCTGGGTTTCCGTGTTCTGGAGTGGAACCCTGATCCTAAGGTTAAACTTGGCTTTTCAGGGAGGTATATGTGTGAAGGAAGGAAGAAAGAACATATTTAATAGTTTGTTGGCTTAATAACTTAAAAGTATTTAGGCATATAATAATTATGTGGTCCTTTATTTGCATTCTTGCTCTAGGCTCTTTGAATGTTAGGGATGAATCTAACTTCCCTCTTGCCACTTGCTGAAATGTGGACTTCAGGGTAGGTGCTAACACAGCCATCCTGGACAACATGGAAGCTATTTGCTGAGGAGGGCATAGCAAAAAGATGGAATGGGTCTAGGCTCTCTTGATACCATCTGGCCACCAGAAGAGTACTAGGTCATCTAACTGGGCTTTATGTGAGAGATACATGAAATTCTACATTACTTAAGCCACTGTGTTTTTGGATCTCTATATCTATATTCTGTTTATAGAGGTCTATAAACAGCCTAATCTATATTCTGTTTATAGAGAATTTGGTACCTGACAAGAGAAGCACTGAAGTTCTACCACCTACCTAAATGTGTGTTGGCTTAGTGGCTGGATGGGCAGTGAGGTCAAGTATTGCAAAGTAGAAAGTTGGTGAGCCTTGTTATGCTTGTGATTACTTGGAGGGCAAATTTCCTCCTTCCTAATCAGTGGCTCTACGTGGAACATTGGAGAAATTCAGAACATTGGTGTGTTGGTAGCTTCTTGCCACTTTAAGCAAATTCATTTATAAAAGACAGATGAACTCAGGCTAGAGTTATAGAATCTGCAAGAAGAGATGGAAGGGACTACCTGCAGCCCACAAGCTAAACTGACTAACAATTTGGCAATTGGGGCCCCACAGGGTTGAAAATACCCAACTGTTTCTACACCTGCACTCCAAGGCAGACAGCCTTTGCAGACGTCTGTGCCCCTAAGCCTTCGTTAAATACCTTTGTTAAGTGGCTGGTCAGAAAATGGGAGCCACCTCAGAGAAAAAAGATTAAGGGTATTGCCTTCCCACTAAGTCTATTATTTTAGATGGCTTCATGGCAGCTTCTGGTAAGACGAAAGAGTGAGATAAGGGTAGAGAGGTCAGAATGTAAGTCTTTAAAAAAAATTTATTTTGAGACAGAGTCTCACTTTGTTGCCCATGGTGGAGTGCAGTGGCACAATCATGGCTCACTGCAGCCTCAACTTCCTCGGCTCAAGCGATTCTCTCAAAGCCTCCGAGTAGCTGGGACTACAGGCACAAGCCACCATATCTGGCTAATTTTTGCACTTTTTGTAAAGATAGGGTTTTGCCATGTTGCCCAGGCTGGCCTGGAATTCCTGGGCTCAGCAATCCTCTGGCCTCAGCCTCCTGAGCAGCTGGGATTACAGGTGTGAGCCACCACGCCCCGCCTAAGACTGAAGTCTTACAATGTAACAGTCATGATGAACAAGCAGAATGGGTGCTCAGCATCTATCAGGAAGTATCTTGTCTTCTGGTATGTCTTCTTACACATCAGGGGCTAGGAAGGTGTACATTAGGTTTATCCAATTAGATGCATTTGTACTAGATTAAAAAAGTGGAGGGCGGGCGCGGTGGCTCAAGCCTGTAATCCCAGCACTTTGGGAGGCCGAGACAGGCGGATCACGAGGTCAGGAGATCGAGACCATCCTGGCTAACACAGTGAAATCCTGTCTCTACTAAAAACATAAAAAAAAACTAGCTGGGCGAGGTGGCAGGCGCCTGTAGTCCCAGCTACTTGGGAGGATGAGGCAGGAGAATGGCATAAACCTGGGAGGCAGAGCTTGCAGTGAGCTGAGATCCGGTCACTGCACTCCAGCCTGGATGACAGAGCGAGACTCCATCTCAAAAAAACAAAAACAAAAACGGTGGAACAGAAACAAGAGCTATCTCACTGCTGCTTTAACTACTGCAATTGGCAAGCATTGTTGTGGAGACCATTTATTTTTGTGTGTTGGGATTCCACTGACTAGTCAACAGCTTCATGGGAGTTGAGAGACAGTTGTGGAAGTTGAGGCCAAACCACTGTTTCTGTGTCCAGTTGCTTGCCTCATGGGGGTCAAGAAGAAGTTGTAGTGGTGGCAGTGGGATTTACTAACCCCAACGGTTCAGCCCCATAAGTGTGTGCCTTCAATTAATAGCTCCAGTGGTGGTCTCCCAATTCTTTACCTTGGTACCTGTGCCTGACTATGGTACAGGCAGTGGATTTCCTGGTGGCCAATTTGATGGCAATATCCTTGAGCCCTTCCAATCATTTCACTGGTTCCCAATTTTCTTCTATAAACTTGCCCTCTGCATAAAATAAGTAGGTGATATCTGTTTCTTGCAACTGAATCCTAGAACTATGTAAGACAAACTCTTTGGCTGTGATTACTTGCATGTGGAACCAAAGGGAAGCAAACAGACTGCAAATCTTCTAAGTCCTGAGGAAACTGTATTGCCAAAGAAACCACAAGCCTGGTCAAATGCCTATAATTATTCAGGCTCTACAGTAATCCTAGGCCCCCAAATCTGACCTATCAATAACTGGGCTGTGAAAACTGTGGAGCCCCCAAAGGGCATACTCTCCAATGGTGACTTTCTGTAGCCAGGGCTGATAATGGACAAGGAAAAACTTCCTAGAGGGATACGCGGGATGATGGACAAAGGAGTTTCTTCCAGAGAGAACTGGGTGCTACAAACTGGGCTAACATCCTTGATTGCCCAGGCAGATGATTTTTGCAGTTTCTAGCCAGTAGGATTCCTCACTCATGCCTGAAGAGGGCATGAGTAAGTGAACTATGGCAGAGATTGATAATTTTTTTTCCCCAATATCTACTCTCCCATTTTACTTTAGTAGCAGAACCCTTGAATATAAAACAATTCTGAATAAAAACTTCATTTTCAAACTTCCCTTGCTGTTAGTTGTGGACCATGTGTTCATGTCTGAAACAATGGGAAAAGGGCAGAAAGTGAGGTTGCAACTTCAGAGTATTCCAATGGAATTTGAACTTGGGCAGTCTGGCTTCAGTTTACACTCTGTGTGCCAGAACTTCTCTAAGCACTAGAGGCAAAATAGTGTGAACAAGACAGGCAAGACACCTGCTTTCAGGGAACTCCGAAGATTAGGAGGGACAATGCATAGATACTTAGATGACTCGAGGAGAGATTGACAACACATAGGAGGGCTAACAAAAAAAAGAATATAATTTAGGCCAGGTGCGGTGGCTCACGCCTGTAATTCCAGCACCTTGGGAGGTCCAGGCAGGCCTAAGGCCAGGAATTTGAGACCAAACTGGCCAACATGGTGAAACATAGTCTCTACCAAAAATGCAAAAACTAGCTGGGCGTCATGGTGCATGCCTGTAATCCCCGCTACTCAGGAGACTGAGGCATGAGAATCGGAGAATCGCTTGAACCTGGGAGGTGGAGGTTGCAGTGAGCTGAGATCCTGCCACTGTATACCAGCATGGGTGACAGAGCAAGATTTAGTCTAAAATAAAAAAAAAAAAAAAAAAAAAAAAAAAAAGAAGAAAAAATAATTCAGATGGGAGAGGTGCTTTTAAGGAAACAAAACATGGTGATAGGACGCTGGCTGGGAGTATGACTTTAGTAGGTGAAGGCCTTTCTGGAGAGTATATTTGAGTTAAGACCTAAATTTTGAGAAGGGATTCGTAAGACCCAGAGAAAGAAGTCACAGGCAAAGGGAATAAAATGGAAAAACCCTGAGGTGGGAATAAGTTTGGCATACTTGAAAGGCAGAAAAAAAAGTCAGCTTTTCTGGAACAGTCAATGAGCAGGGGTGTGGCTATGAGAAGTTTGGTGTGGTTTGCAGTCGTCAGATCTTGTAGAGTTTCTAAAGTGTAGTAAGTGACTTGGATTTGATTCTTAAGGACAAGGGGTAGCAAGGAAGTGATGTGAAGTGGTATTCTTTTTTTTTTTGAGATGGAGTCTCGCTCTGCCGCCCGGGCTGGAGTGCAGTGGCCGGATCTCAGCTCACTTCAGCTCACTGCAAGCTCCGCCTCCCGGGTTCACGCCATTCTCCTGCCTCAGCCTCCCGAGTAGCTGGGACTACAGGCGCCTGCCATCACGTCCAGCTAGTTTTTTGTATTTTTTAGTAGAGACGGGGTTTCACCGTGTTAGCCAGGATGGTCTCGATCTCCTGACCTCGTGATCCACCCGTCTCGGCCTCCCAAGCCTGGGATTACAGGCTTGAGCCACCGCGCCCGGCCAGTGCGAAGTGGTATTCTATGAATACCAGGGCCATCTCACCCATATCCTTACAAAGTCATGCATGGACATTTGCAATAATAGAAAAAAAATTGCTGCAAACATGCATATTCTACAAGAGACAGAATTTCCCCAAAGGTGGTATATACTGGCTATTAGATCTTGCTTTCTTCTGATTCTGAAGAAACATTCTAGCTACTAAGTGACTCCCACCTCACCCTCACCCTCCTTCTGTGGGGAGTGGTGGTTCTTAATCTCATGCTGGCCCAACAGAAGATTCCAGGTAGGCACAAGGATTTCACACAAGGAGTTGAGCCTTGTGTGAAATGTCCATGAAGGAGAAACTCTAGCAGTCTCTACTCTGTGTGGGGATGGTTTGCTGAGTTTAATTCTTTTAAAATGTGACTTGGAATCTTTTGGATACATAGCAATAAATACACCACCATCTTTCAATCCCAGTGTTCCTTTGTTTCAGAATTTAAGTTGTGCGGGAGTTATGTTATTCTCCTCCCTTATTTTATGCATTGACAAAAAACAAACTAGATTATTCCTGGAAAGCTTAAAATGGTCTCCCTCCCTCCCTCCCTTCCCTTTCTTTTTCTTTTTCTTTTTTTTTTTGACAGGGTCTCACTTTGTCCTGCCTCAGCCTCCTGAGTACTGAGACTACAGGTATGTGCTAACACAACTATTTTTTGTAGAGATGGGGGTCTTACTGTGTTGCCCAGGCTGGTCTCAAACTCCTGGGCTCAAGTAATCCTCCGGCCTTGGCCTCCCAAAGTGTTGAGATTACAGGTGTGAGCCACTATGCTTGGCCTGGTTTTACTTTCTATGCAAACTGAAAGCAGTATCTTTTACTTTTAGTTTCTCCTATTTTTTTTTTTGTAAATTTTATTCCCATCAATGCTCCAACGTGAGTAGAACTGAAAAAAGAAGTCATTTAGGTAACAGTTGAGTAACACAGCTTGATGTGTTAAACTGTACTTGGATAGTAAAAACACTGTGAAAGACGCCTTCTCCCTGACCAGCCCCCTCTCCCCCAGCAGCATTATGTCTGGGATAAAGGAATGGGATGGATAAGTCACACATGGTCACTATTCCTGTGATCCTCTGATTGTGCAACATTGCCTAAATGAGTTACTTGATATCTCCCCAAGTGACTCCCTTCTACTCATCTTTCCCTCATTGTGTAGCTGGGTTTCTTACTGGCAACCTTTTTGCTGGTCTCTAACTGCTGCTTAACCCAAGGCTTGTGTGGCTCTGGAACACACAATACAGGCAGGAGCATATAAGCTCCAGAGTGTGTAGAATTTGAATGAAGCTTTAGCAGGGCCAAGTTGAGCGATGCTTGAGATCTAGCGCCTGCTGCTGATACTGCTGTAACTGGAAGAGAACTGGGGTCTTTCTTTGGATAGACTAGTATTTTAATAGGTTCTTCAAGCCCGCCTTGTCCAGGAAGTCCCTCTTCTACCCGAGATAAGTGAGGAGACACTGAAGGCGCAGTATTTTGGGTACTACCCCTCAGGTGGCTTCAGAATACTAAGATATTTTAGGAACATATGATGTTTTTAGATCTGCATGTTAAGTTTGAAAAAGTATTTCAGAAATATATTCAAACTACTAATTATATGAGAATTCCTTTTTATCCTCATTTTTCTTTAAAAGTATATCATATGGAAACTACTCTAGAAGTGGCAAAAGGTAACAATATCTTTGTGTTTGTCTACTAGAATTCAAACTAATGTTTGCTTCTTACTATAATCTGAAAGCTCCTACTTAGTAACTGTTAGCAGATAAATGTGTGTGCACACTTGAGGTTGATCCCTAAATCCTAGAGATTTTAAAAACTGCAGCAGATCCACTATCCAATTTAAGGTTTGGCAGAGGTCTGACTGATCCACAGCTTATGAAATAGAGAAATTCTAAGATGTGAAAAGTCAGGAATCAGGGGATTTTGAAATCAGACAATTCACCAGATTGCTAAATTACCATGTTAATGTCAGTCCCCTAAATATTAATAACTTTCAAATTTGGCAGCTTTCAATGAACACTCCTCTTGGAAATGTGGCAATCATATATATTTGTGTCTAACACATACATGAATGTGTTGATTTCCTTTTGGCTGTACACATATGAGTCCTCACAGCATAATAGCCAATGTGTTTGCTTGCATAATGCCCCACAGTGTATGTAGAACATTACAAAGCCCTGAGATGGGGTATGAAGTGCTCGGTGGAAATGGCAATGTAAAACATCCTGGCAGCATTAAATCTCCCAACTACTCTCTAGTTACTTTGAGACCCCCACATTTAAGGGTCTGCTAGTTCCTCGGTATGAAGAAAGAATTTTTAATGGGGCCAAATGTAGGTGTTTACAAGGGGGAATTGTTGTTTTTTATTAGGAGCTGCCTTATGTTCAATAGTTGTATTTACTTTGTCAAGCTAGCCAGAATTAGAAAATCCCCATTGCTAGGCAGCCTAGAGTGTCTGCGAAGTATTTCTGGGCATTCAGAACCGAAGCATGTGCTGCCCAAAGGCAGGTTTCATTACAGTGTGTTATTTAGTCCTCTTTCGTCCCTCCCTACCCCCACACCCCCAGACAGGGCTGCTTCTATAACAGGAAATCTTGGTTACTTTATGCTGAAACATATTTACATGACTGAAACACGACAATTAACACATTTGTAAAGCTTGAGGGATAGGCACACTTTAATGGTTTTTTGAAGCAGGCTGATTTCCTGGAGCTTTTAATCTTATTTTATTTTGTTCTGCATGCATGAACAAGTTCTTCTTTACTATAGGTATTTGACAAAGTCTACCTGGTATGAATGTGAATACAAAGAAAATAACATGAAAATTCATTTTATGTTTTATCTTTGTCAAGTTGTTCTTAACTTCTTTCACCAGTTCAATGTATATTGAGGACTAAGATATTATTTTTGTCATGTTGTATTAGCTTTTATACAAAGGCATTTAGGTAGTATCTTTTTGGTTTGGGAAAATGAAATGAGGCTTTCTCTCTACTGAGTGTATAAAAGCTTTTCATAATGAATGAAAAGTATCAATTACAGCAGTGATTTGTGTCACTTTTCATGGACAGATAGAGGTGCACTCTCCTAGGTAGTGTGTATTTCACTTGCTCCAAATTTAAATGAACACACAGGTGATATTAAGTAGTATTATTTGATAAATGCTGTTCTGTGTGTTTTGCCTATTTATATATTCAAGTTTAAGTATATACCATAACAATAATGTCATGAATACTTTAATATCTTTTAATTATGTTGATTAATTGCTAATTAATAGCTTTGGTAAAATTTAGAAAAAAAAAATCTTAAGTATCAGAGCCCTCTGAAATGAAAACTCCCGTTTTCCTTTTGATTTCTGAAAGCATGCTAACCCTCAAAACCCCTACTCCAACTCTCACTTAAAAGTTTATGGCAAATTTACAAATTACACTGGCTTCACAGAGTCATTTGATACATCTAGTTCTCCCTTCCACAAACCTCCCTCCTCACCAATTTGAAAAGGAGCTCGGTGAACAGACTGGGCAAAGCGAGAGCCCTCTTTCTACGTGCCTTAGGGTGGTGATGGGGCAGCCAAAGACCAAGCGCTTCAGCTGAGGGATACAGATTAGAGATGAGGACCTAACTCCAAAGAGTAACTCTTTGTTGAAGTGACTTCACAGAGGGAAGTAAGCAGTAATTCAATTCAGTCTTGGGTAGAACGCTTCTCTATGAATAATGGGAAATAAAGTTAAAGAAAATGATGCAAATAAAGTGAGAAAAAAATACTGATGATCAGAAAAAAGAAAAGTATTTGTGAGTATATAGATAAATGATTATGCCGCTCTTAGGGTCTTTTTTTTGGTTGTTTGGCTTAATCAAAATGCATGTTTCTATAGAAATGTTAACAGGAGCTACGTTTCATTTCCACTTAAATCTGGTAATTCAAAAGTAATTTCTCATACAGATCATTTTCTATTCTTTAAAAACTAATTTGCTTTTATATGTGGGGGATTTCCCCCCACCACCTAACTACCCTTGAGCTAATTTTTTTTTTTTTTTTTTTTTTACAAGGAGATCTGAAAGATCCTCAAAATAGAGAAGAGCCAACGACTTCATACACTGAATTAGCTAAATCCTGTCTCACATTTTCACTGTAGCCAGAAGAGCCACTCTGGTCAAGTAGAACCCCAGAAGTTTGCCGTCATTTCATCCAGGGTCTGCAGGTATGCAATGGGAATGTTCCTTTTGGCATTTGCAAAATTAATGCTCCAAAATAAAATAGGGGAGGGAAGTGATTTTGTAATTGTTATGCAGGGTTTTTCTCTAAGCTTTATAGATCTAAGTTAAATAAAACATACATATTTTTGCACTTCCTTTAGAGTCCTTTTATAGTAAAGCCACATATAAGAATTTCTTGAGATACTCAAAGCAAAAGAAAGCATGATCTTTTTTATCAAATGATTTCTAAAGTACAATACTGACAAGTTTTGCAATTTAATAAATGATGAAAAAATGAGTTTTTCCTTTAGAAATACATCAAGTAAGTGGCAGTTTTTCTTCTGTTTTTCATTATGATAGCTTATGTGCTAAAGGGATATTAGTTGCTCTAAAATCAGTTTAAGCAAATACATCAAACATTTATCCAATCAAGTATTTGTAAATTACAGAGTATATTACAAACACTTAGTAGTTCTGTTTCTAAATGAAAAATTATAACAGGCATCTTCAATTATGTATTTATTTTCATTATATATTTATTTTCAGGTAACACTAGTATCCATAGATGTTTGCATCCTAAATCTATTAACTGTCTTGTATATTTCAACAGTCTATCTTAAATACCTTACTATTTCTCTGTAACTAAATATTAATATTTCACACAAAATGATCATTGATCATGTTGTAAAATCATGAGTCAAAACATCATCTGAAAAGCTCTGAAAAAAATAAAAATGGGAACATGTTTCTTGCTTCCAAACTAGCTAAAACCATTTCCAAACTTATGTCAATTCAAGGGACTCAGTAATACTCATACCATATTCCAACACTCTGAAACCATATCTATTTATCGTACACTAATAAAGGTACTACATGGCAAACATGTTAACAGGTAGACATACAACTAGAACTGCAATAAGGACCAGTTTTAGTTACTACTACTTTATCAGAAAAATATACTTATTGCTTTTATATTTCTGTATTTTTTTCTTTTTTATTCAGATATAAAGTATCTCTTCAGGTTGGTTTATTATATAAAACACAATGCAATTTTAGCAAAACTGTTCACATACATAAGAACTGGATTTAATCTGTATTTAAAATTGATTATATTAATGTACACATTTTTGATTCCCTAACAACTTTTTCCTAAATTAAAGACTTTAAAAAAC